>NW_024469031.1:0-59894 GCF_003184825.1 Aspergillus fijiensis CBS 313.89 | reverse complement strand
ATGTGGTACACGTTCACACAGCATCCGATATGGTGTAGTGGCTAACATCGCCGTCTCTCACACGGCAGCCGGGGGTTCGATTCCCCCTATCGGAGATCATATTTTTATGTTTATTTTTTCTGGTGACTGTAGTGTCCTTCTTTCAAGCTCATCCTTTTTTCGTGCCGCTTGAGAAAGTTGATAGAGTATAGATAGCATGACATGATGATGCCATGTTATACTTTCGGTCGGGTCGTGCAGCCACGCGAGACTGGAACTTAATTGTTTGGTTGTCCGGGATTCGGCCTGCGGCCTGTCACAGCAGCAGCATCAGGATCCGGCCGTCGATCCGAGTGAACTAGCCCAATCAGCAGCAACAACCACAAGATCTCAGTTCGGAATCTCTGAGCCTTGTGTCACGCGAACAGCGAATAGAATTACGAGCGGAGTTCGCGGTGTCGCAGTGAAACATGATTGCCGGGGATCTGATTGTTGATATACCATTTCTGACGGCGAGAGCAGAGGGACTTGGGGCTAAAAGGGCAGGTGGAAACTTGATACCTTAGCAAGAGAGTTGTTCTTGAAAGGTACCCGTACCCCTCTTTCCCATTTAGCCCCCTTCTACAGTCTGAAGTGTTTTCTGCTACGCTAGGTGTAATCAAGGTCGTGTTTGATATTTGTAGACAAATCATAGAGAATGAGAAAAGATAGGGTATTAACTATTACTATCACTGCTTGAAAAGGTCTCAGCAAGTCGCCGGGTGTCTTTCGCCAGCCCTACCCGCCGACGGTCAACTGTAGTAAAGAGTCGGTACTATAACCCGGCCATGTGAGGTCAAGGGCGATACCAGCAAGCGAGTGGCCCACGCAAGAGAAACAACGGAAGTTCCTCTACACGCCCGTGACACCCCCCTAAGCTCAGCTACCATGGAACCTTTCCGGATCCGGCCTCCTTAAGCTTCTTCCCCCACATCCCAAGACGATGCTTACATGAGTCCTTGGGGAGTTTTCAGCTAGCCTGCTCGTTCTGGCCCCTGTAGTTGATATACTTGGTTACACCCTTTCAACCGAGTGAGCAAGTAAGCCAAGCAAAACAAGCATTCCCCCGAGCACGCCAGGCAGTCATTGAAACCTCCGTGGGTCCTTCCCTGCCCCCCCACCCCCCCCCTCCCGAGGCACCTTGCCAAGCGAGCGGGGAGGCGAGGCCCTCTTCGAATACCTTGTCAACGTCTCATACCTGAGGTTATATCGAATTCTATACAGTGCATCAAAGCGTAGCTATTCTTCTCGAGTCTGAGTCTAAATATCTATCCCAATAGAAAAAGATAACCAGTTGGGTTGATCGGGCAAAGCCGCGGGTATACATGCTTTGTATAGGAGTTCGGTAGGAAAACGCGCGTGTTTCGGAAAGGTGGGTGGGAGAACCCGCTGACTCCCCCCTCAGAAGAAGAGCCCGGCCAAGCTGCTTAGTTGAAGCCAACCAGCAGTCGTCACCCTTCGTCAGGTCCTCATGGAGTTGCGAAGCGCTGGCCCCGTAAGGGCATGATATCCAAACAGTGTATCGATAGAACAAATCGATGACTGCGTTGGAAATGCATAACTACTTCCCAATAAAGATGTACCGGATGTTTACGTGGGGCATCAGGCCTCCATTTCCCTGCGCGGGATGTCTGCGAGGCTGTTTTGTGATCTGGTTATTCCCACTGGCAGAATCAGACAGGTCCGGTGGGTCAGAACAAGCAGTGCTTTGACACATCCCTTGAAGAAAGACAAGTATAGTGATGTAGTTTCTGCATTAAACTAATATACGTAAACAGCCCCAGTTTTCGTCCCAAAATCAACTAACCCAAATAGGATGTCAAAAACCATAAAAGACATTATTATAACACAGGTAAGATTCCTCCTTGCTTCAACAAACCAGGAGGGAGGGGGGTATAATCTTTGATCTCGCTGATTTGCGTCTCAACCGAGTTCGATCCCGCGGCTCGCATCGAACCCAAACACAAGTTACTTCGCCTCCGCTGCGTCAACCTTCTCAACGCTGTGCGCCGTGCTCAACGAGCTCGTGCGGTAGAAGTAGTCGTGCACGGAGCCGCCCAGTAACTCGTCCTCAATGAAGGCATCCGCATCATCCTCCCGCTTGGTCTCCTCGCTCAGGCGCGCCATCCTGGTCTCCCACTCGGCGCGGTACTCGCGGATGCGCTGCTGGTAGTCCAGCTCCGGGTTGTAATACTTGCTGGCGCCCCGGAAGCGCTCCCACACCGACAGATGCTTCGGGTGCACGGCCACGCCGTGGTACTCGTGCTCGCGGCCCTCCCGGATGTAGATCCAGCGGCGCTCCTGCTCCTTGAGGTCGAGGCCGGTGGTGTCGGGTAGGAACAGGTACGTCAGGGCCATACCCAGCAGTCCCCACCAGGGGACGAAGTAGAACTTGGTCTGGGTGTCGATGTAGTTGAAGAGGATGGCCGCCAGCAGCGCGCCGAGCTTGCCCGTCGCAGCGGAGATGCCGTGCGCGGTCGCCCGGATCGGGGTGGGGAAGACCTCACCGGCCACGAGGAAGGTCACGCAGTTGGGGCCGAACTGGTTGAAGAAACTGGACAGGAAGTACATCGTCTGGAACGAGTGGATGTGTGCGGCCTCCGTGTAGTAGTCGTAGTGGAACGCAGGCACCACGAACATGATGAAACAGAGCAAGAAGCCCCAGATCTGCATCCATTTACGGCCGTAGAGCTTGTTGTCGACGAAGGCGATGGCGAAGTAATAACCAGCCAAAGTGACGACAACGTCGATAAAACTCCATTGCCACGTGGTGAAGATCGATTTCGACTTCGGGCTGATGACGGCAATGAAATCGCTGGAGAACAGCTTGGCGCCGTAGAAGAAGACGTCGTTGGCGAACCAGCCACCAGCCGTGGCAAGGACACGCGGAGTGAAGTGCTTGAAGGTCAAGCGGAGGGACTCGCTGTCGTAGCCGGTCACGGACACCTTGGCCGCCTTCTTGGTGGCTGCGAGCTGCTTGCTGGCGGCCTTCATGTGGTAGGCACGGTAATAGAGAAGCCAGAGAGTGCCAACCAGCGGGATCACGAAGGAGATGCGGTAGGTCCACTGGGTGGCGGTCTGGTTGATGGGCTCCTCGCCGCTGCCGGCGTTGAAGATCAGAAGCAGAATCATGAGGAAGGCCTGGTTGAGAACCTGACCCCAACCTTGCATCGAGAAGCATGAGATCACTTTGGCGCCGCGGTGAAGACGATCCTCCCGAGTAGAGAGCTTGCCAGAGCCGACGGCATTCTCCATACTACTTGTGACAGTCATCGGGTACTCGCCACCTATCAGACAGCCAGTCAGTCATCGTATCACTGGGACCAAAAAGGCAAGGAGGCAGATACTCACCAACACCGATGCCGTAGATGAACAAAGACCACGCATAGCAGATGACCCAACCGTTCTGTGTGGTACCCCAAGCACAAACCAGCATGACCAAGCCTAGAATCATAATCCAGGCATCTTGTAGCAGACCCCAACGACGGCCGATCCAATCGCCAATAATACCGACCAACACCTGTCCGATGATAATACCGACGATCTCGAGATAGGATATAGCGGAGATCCAGTTCTTGGAGCAGATCTCGTATTTGCCCCAACAGGATTCGAAGGACTTGCCAAACAGGGTGGAGATGTTTCCGATGGAGAGTAAAACATAACTATGACACATCAGACCAACGTCTTCTTGTAGAGAGTGCCAACCAGGATGGACTTACCCTTCCAGACCAATACCAGCACCTGGAATGACGGTGTCGCGAAAGTAGTTCATGAGCGGCGACAAAGGATCGGCCTTGAACTGCTGCCAGAGAGCCGACCACTGACGGCTACTCTCCTTGGAGTCCACGGAGCGGACGAATTTGATCCGCTGGCCGAGAGGAAGATCGGCCCAGTAGACACCCGCTTGGGTGTAACTATCATCGGGGCGAAGGAGTTTGTCGAAAGCCTCCTTCTCGCTGTGGCTCATCTCAGGGAACTCGTGCTTGGCGGCCATGTCGGGCTCGCGAGAAGCGTCAAAGTCTGCCATATCGAGTATGTATTGACAAAAGGTCCTCGAGGCTGTTGAGAGACAGATGATCCTACCCGAAAAAGGGGGGGGAAGGGAGGAGAACTGATGGGCTTAAATATGCATGAACGGCGAAGGGGTTGCATTATCATGCTATATGCATCGAGAACCATCAATATCAGACTCGTTCAGCACGTTCTAGCGGTGGAGATTGTGGTTGGCTAGAAGCAGTTGGTTTGGTCCACTAGCGGTGCTTTAGTCGGCCAGGCAGTTGCATCTCACCCCGGTCAAGCGAGACGAACTAGTGGGCCTTCGGCCTCGGAGGGAAGCAGCGTGACAGTTGGACCGGACCAGTGTGTCAGGTAATCTCGGTTCCCTAGGCTCGACGACCAACGAGGGTTTTCTGATTGCATGAGCGAGAGTTGGAAAGGCGGGCTGGCTGACGGTGGCCTCGGGCCTGGACAACCCATGCCGCTGCTCGACGGCAGCTGTGCGCCAACATCTAGATTGCAGACCTTGCTGTTATCTCCATTGCAAATGCATTCACCATTATCACATCGCAACTAACCGGTTCAAATCGGAGACTAAGATGAAGGACCGGGTCGGACTGAGTCATGGCCCCGAGCACAGTAGGTTTAGCGAAGAAGCAGAGACAAGAGAAGAAGGGAAGCAGACAAGCCTCCTTGGCCAGACTTGGCCCAACTTGGCCCAACTTGGCTCCTGCGACACCCGGCATGGCAGCGGGCGTGGCACCACGTGCGAGGAGAGAGCTGTGACTTGCATCCACGGTCCTGCAGCACCAAGTGGGCTGCACTTGGCAAAAAAGTGTCTCGTGTCTCGTGTGTTGATGAGAGGTAGAATCAAAGAGGAGAAAGAGCGCACGTGCCCGGCCTGGTTGTTTTCTCTCGCCCATTGGCGGTGGTCCCGTGCGCCCCCTATCGACGCCCTAACCTGTATCGAGCCTAGGCCTACAGAACTTATGTAGTTTAAGCCACTAAAACCACTTCGGCCAGCAAAATAAGAAATAAAGGAATAATCATATTATAATTGACCTCAACAACGCGAGTAGAAGAACAAAGCATAACAGCAGGACCTTCCGCCTCTGAAATCTTGATCACTTGATCGATCAAGCTTTGGCTAACAGGGTCCCAAAACAGAGGGTCTTTCAGGCAATTACCACTGCGATAAAGGTAAGAGAAGTTGTTTCTGCAGAGGGCCGGCTATACTATATCCTTCCGTAGTCCACCGGATATTGCTCCCGCTCACTCGACTGCATCGACGTTCCCCATAACTTGATCGGTTTTTGACCGTCCTGGAATGGGACCTATTACAAGCAGCCTGTCCCAATATGGTATTCGACCAGGTCCCATTTGAAACGCGCCGGTCGACTTCCTTCGCTGCCTGGTTCGAAGAGCTCTGCCCTGGCGAACCTCGTCACCAGCTTCTAACCCATTTGTCTGCTGCGATGCGGAGGCTTTAGGAAGCAATTTCGGCAAGCAAGATTTCTGATTGTTTCGTCGACTACCGTTTTTCTGTGACCGTGCCGAAACTGGAGAAGTCCGATCGACATTTCTTCCTATGTCTGCTTGCTTGTCTCCTTCCATCGCTTGCTGCTCGCTATTCACGCGCCTGCTATGGAAGAGAAGGCATGTTAGCCTGACAGAGGTCTCAGAAGAGGGGTCTCATACAAACCCACCCGGTCGAGGTCCCAATAGGATCATTCCTGGTATTCCTGGTTGACTCTCTTTGTATATCAACACCGCTGTAGGTGTTGACTGATGCATGCTGATCATAGGCCGGCCTGCCCGCATTGGAATCGTCGAGCTGTGGAGTAGAGGCAGCTGGAGTCGATAGCCCGCTATGGTCCGCGTACTCCGCATTGAACTGCGCCCAAAGAGCATCAAGATCTTGAGCCTTAGTAAATCCACATGTCTCCTGCTCTGCGTTCGGAAAAGTATTAGACGCGGCCACTCTAAAATTCCCAGGTCTTCTAGCCACACCGTCCCTGCGTCCAAACTCGTCATTAGCCGTCAACAACTTCTACAGTACACCATCAATTCTCGTTCCTCCTCTGATCGCCAGCCTTGAAAGCCCATCAAAGGAATATCCGGTCTAAAAAAGCACTGTTTGGACTGTTGCTCGAGCATCGCCAGACTCTTTCCATCCGGCGGCGAGTGGTATACCGGCGACCAAAGATAATCAAGCCAGACTTTCCAAAAGAATGAATTCACATGGATTGTGATAACTGACAAGGCCCTTCTAGCCCATAGATGGCAAAAATGATCCTTTAGCTTCAGCCCCGGGCCCTTGGAACATGCTATCTTGCCCTTGCCGCTTTTCCAAACGTCATCCAACCTTGCCTGCTCGTATGCCCGTCCTCTGGATTTCCTCATGACTCATCTTTCCTTGGATTTCCTGCTGTGCACGCCTCATCCGTCGTCCACGGCAGCCGCAGTTCCCTTGCGCCTTTTCATCATCTGGACCGTTTGTTCCAGGCCAGACAGTCCACCAGAGGAGCCGACCGGGTCCTTTTCTCCATAATGCTTGCTCCTATGTTTTTGACACATTCCCCAACATCGAGCCACTGGCTCTCGGTTGCGAGAATGGACCTCAGGTTGCTGCTGAAGTCTGCGCAAATCTGGATACCCGGAAAGGATTTATGGCTTGGGGGGTTTGTGGAGGGGGGGGGGAGGAAGGGGGAGAGGTTTGCTGCTGGGGAATGCTTCCAACTCACGTGTCAAATTCATCATCATATGGAATCCTCGGCGTACTGGAGCCAGGGCTCTGATTATTCTGGAGTTCCTGGAGTTCCCGAATCAATCTGTCTGTCGATTCTTTTAGAGCCAAGTCGTGTGTACTACATATAAATATAATCCTTTCGTTGAGTTCAGGAATATGTTGGCCGAGTTCAAGAATCTGTTCGCTGAGTTTAGGAATCTGTTCCCAAAGACTTGCATCACCCATTACGGAGAGATGTTTCACCCAGCGGGAAAGATAAAAGATAGTGCCTAACTGACGGCGGAGAATCACTTCTAAGCCAAGATTGAGTTGATGACAAAGTCAAGTCAGGCAGTAGGTTGCAAAGTAGGACTGACAGCGAGCAAAGATCAACGATAGCAGAGAGTTGGTATTTCTACCTCGTGAACGCGTGAATTCTCCAGGACGCGACGGGGGTCGCGTTAGGCGGGGTTCGTCTTAGAATCAGTTCGAAAGGAAAAGAAAATACCACCTCCAGGCTTCCACGGTCTGGTCGGCGTTTGTGCTGCATAGATGATGCAGGGTGAAAAGACAGCCTGGACCAATCTTCGCGACGAGAATTGCGCACTACCTAGTAGTATACCTCTAGTAGGCGGGTGAGGGACTACGAGGTATTGTACTTGTATCGTACGGACCGCAGAGCATGCCTGACCAATAGCACTGCCAACATATGTCAATTAGTTCTACCAGGACTGTAAGATTTCCGGGGTAGCACTGTACCTTATACTAATATACGCCCCAGTCAGATCATTCGGTGTTTGGCTTTCTCTTCCCTCTCACTGGACCAGCGACTTTTCCCCCATTGTCCTCCTTCTTCCCCAATGACTCACCTCATCCAGGTTGACAGAGCATCTGTTGGCATGAACAGACTTTTTCACTTGACCAATGATCACTCCGAGAAATCCCCATGACGTCTGAGGGGCTGGCCTCAAGAGACACTTTTGCACAAGACGAAAAATGCCGCAGAGAAGAGAATGTGCCTTTCGAGATTTTGGAAACCCAATCCAGCTGCTGCAATGCATTTTCCCTATTCCACATAATCAAGTTCCAGATGACTATAAGTAGGACAGAATATCCCCCCAGCCTAAGGGGCCTGCCTCATAAACGCAGTTTGTTGATCCGGTAAAAGCATTGAGCCTACTCCAGCCCGCCAGACAATCGCCCACGAACTCCTTCTGTATCTTATTTTGGTTACATTCCATCATCATCATCATCATCATCATCATCAGACAAGGATTTTGAACAATAACACTTCTATTCCTCTCAACGGTAAGTTCTCTTCATATGCCGAGCCACACTTGACCGGACCAAGCCTGACCAGACCAGACCCGAACATCCACCCCCACGAGGTCGAATCTCCTTTTATCTTTGGGAGAAGATGCAGCGCGAATCCCCTCCTCGTCTCTTCGCGAACGAACCGCACTGCTGCGGATCCCCCATGCTCCGCCGCGAGACCCGCAAAACGAACAACGGCAACCTGCACCGGCCCTTCTACAGATGCGACGATTGCGAATATATGGTGTTTGACGATTGGGAGGGCATCCGGGTCGGGAACCCGGAATGTGCCTGCATGCCCGCGAAAATCTCCCGAGGACAGATAGAGCAAGGCAAGGCTTACGTCTTCCGCTGTGCGAGGGGCGAATGTGATTTCAAAGAGGTAGTGCGAGGATGATGCCGGGGCGGCGGCAGCGATGGGTTCTGTGGTGGTGCTCTGAAAGCTGATGCCAATTCTATGGAGCGTTTTGGAGGAAGGGCCCCATTGGGTTCAGAACGTGCCAAGTAGATTGGAGTCAATGAGGAACCAACTTGTAGGAAGAGCGGAGGGACTGCCTCTTTGGGGGGGGGACGCTTGGAACTAGACCTGTTGAAATTGAGATGGCTTGCACTGTGATTTATACACGAGATTCAGTAGACTGAGACGATATTGTCGTCTCCACGCCGGCCTGGTGTTGGTAACCCAGGCCATCCGGCGAGAGGACTATGTAACTTACGGCCAACATCGAAATCAGAGGGAGATTGTAGCAAGTATGTCATCTGGTTTGATGGCTCTGTATTGCTTTGTATAGGTATATGTATTTCCGTGGTATAAATTCTTTGAACTTGGACTACAAAAAACGCTTCCAGTGTAGGGTTGAAATGTCAATGGAGAATCAAGATCTTAACTAAGGTTCCCCAGGGTTGATTTATCAATAAAGTCTTACTTTTGACGGCTAGGTCGAGCGTTTGTGCAGATACCTGAAACGTGATGGATACCAAATCTCTCCATGCTCTACCAACTCCACGCTGAAACGACAGCAAGATACCATTATATACAGTTACGAATGACAGTGTACAATTTACTGTACACCTGACGGCCCCTCGTTCATACCGCCGGGCTATGCAACGGAGAAGAGGCCAGCCGCAGATACCGGTGTGGCCGCCACTTGAACCTCCGCGTCCACCAGAAGATCAGAACCGTCCCGAAGCAAGCGAGCAGAATCATGCCGATGACCACATCGTTGATGGCCCGCAGCAGATCGTCTGCATCGGAGACGTGCTCGGACTCCTCCTGGGCCATTTCTTCGTCCACGACGATGGTCTCGACCAGTGAGGCCGGGTCCACCACAATCTCCTCCTCGACAGCAGGTTCAACAGCCACCAGCGATGCGGGATCGTCAGGGACGAGGAGCAGCTGCTCTCCATCCTCGGATGCGTACTTCAGAGCTCCCTCGATATCGGAGCGGATGATCCGCGACCAGCCAAGGGAGTTCCCGTTGCGATCGAGCGCTTCGGCAGAAACGAAGTCCCAGTAGCCCGGGGTCACGAAGACCGACTCGAAGTCGTGCTTGGTCACGTTGCCGATCAGATAAGGGACGGAGGTCTCGTCCGCTTGCGAATAGAAATTCCAGACGGCGACCTCGGTGGCGCCGTTCCAGCTGACGTGGACGACGGTGGTCAGCTCGGGATTCGACGCGGCTGCGCCTGCGGCGGACGGATGCGCCTGGCTGGGTTTGCTGGCGTAGACGGACGCGGCCAGAGCGGGCGGCTGCTGGGGGTGGCCGACGAACGGGAACTTGTACGACCGGTAGCTGTTGAAGCGCGGGGAGAGGAACTTGGCTTCCATGAGCGCGGTGCCATCCGGGGCATGCTCGCTGTGGTAGCCTTGCGCGCTCCAGCCCATGAAGACGTTGCCTCCTTCGAGCCGCTGGAGGTTGCCACGCATGCGACTCAGGCTCCCGTCCGGACGGGTGTAGCGGCTCCGCAGCGTCGCGGTCATTCGAACAGTGTCCAGCTCGACGATCATGCCGGAGGACACGTCCTCTTGGTTGGTGAAGTCGTCGGAGGCGTTGTTAAGGAACGACAAGACGGTGTGCGTCTCGTTGGCGGAGACGAATCGCGCGTTGTGTTGCTTGGAGAAGGTGAAATCCATGGCGAAGTTGGTGTATTTCCCGCCCAGGCGCCAGATGATGTGTCCGTCTTGCCCGGAGATCAGATAGATGGTGCTGGTGTAGCGAGCCGACAGGAGGTAGTCGCCGTACACGTTCTTGTCCGCCGCGTTCACATGGATGTAGTCCAGACCTCCTCCTCCTTCGGGCGGCGACCACGGCATCACATGGTCCGACTCGTGGAGGGGGATCTTGTCGCGAGAGTCCCAGTCGAAGAGCACCGCGCTGGTGGCTAGGTCGATCTCCACAAACCCTCCCGAAGCCACTCGGCTCGATTCCGCCGGCCGGCCCAACTCCGCCAGGGACTGGTCCTGAATCCGGATCGAGGCCGCCAACGCCGTCTTCCCGCCCGGAAGCACATTGAACTCGTGCAGATCCCACCGCTCTAGGTCATTCGTGATGGGGATGGTGCTCTCCACCAAGTATTTGTCGTTGAGTATGTAAGCGGCACCTTTGGCCAACGGCGTGCCGTCGTTAATGTAGTTGTTTTGGAGAATGAATGAAAGATGGGTGGCACCATCGGCGATATGGCTCGTAGGCTTGAAGTCGAAGACATTGCGGTTGTTGTGGAGACAAGATCCAGTCCAGATCAGCTTGCCGTCCTGATCGTAGATGTGAGGTCCCACTTGACAGGGATTGAATTTGCTGTTATATGGATCGGCGTCCAGGTGACTGTACGGCGCGACGAACCAGTACCCGGGGCTTACGCGACTGCGATCGTGATAGGTTATGTTGTATTTGATTGCCTTAACATTTGGCATCTGCGAGCGAGACGGTCAGTCTGGGGTCCGGGGGCATTGATAAGTTAAAAGCGTACAGTGACAAACGAGAGGAGGTCATCATCGCGAGTGACGTCAAATGTGTCCGCAGCCTCCGTGGAAGGAAGCAAGGAAGGAAGCAGAAGCAGAAAAGAGGATAAAGAAAGTGAGCGCATTGTGTTCGCGACGAATGAGAAGTCTATATATAGCGAGGGTGAGGCTTAAAGAAAGATCGACAGTTGCATGATGGGGTCAGCAGTACATGGCTTGACGATGGCTACATGCAAAGTAAATTGCAAAGGCAAAGAGGGTACGAGGAAGACATGAAGCAAGGACAGAAGCGAAGCTTTTAAAAACAAAAACGACGATCAGACAACAAAATCAGGAACAAGATAAAAGGGATAAAAATTGGGAATTGAGGCGTGGGCAGCCAAAGAGAAGAGGCAAAAGGGTCCCCACCACGTGGAGCCACGGGTATCGCAGCGAGGGTTTATCGGCTTCTAGCCTTGGGGCGGCCCCACTGCCTCCCCATCAATTGGGAATCCTAAGCGACGGAGGCGTTCGTGTTCGTGACAAACAGGCAAAGCGGCCCGACACTAAGGGACCATCAGGGACCTCCAATTGGTGAGGGCGTAACCTGTCTTCGCAGCCGCGATACCATCCGTCAGGTATAAGAATAGTGTCAGTTGGAGGCTGAAGCGCTGCGCAGGAGTCATATGCTCCTTATACCCCGTCAGGTTACGAGGAGACCAATCCTGAAACGAGCTGTGGAAACTGACGTCCCTTTAGCATAGACATCTCTCCCAGTTGGTATCAGCCACCTGTTCTATCAAACTGGAACACGCAACATCACTTCCTGTATCTTTTGCAGACGATTCATCCATAATATGCTTCACTGTTTTGTCATCAGAGTCGTACTGTCTCTTGGCACATTGCAGAAGCCAGACTTGCCATCTGAGACATGGATCTTGATTGATAAGGGCTCCGTTCCGAAGACTCAGTGCCTGGACTCTGCAGTGGCTCAGTAGGCTCAGTGGCGTATAACTAGCAACGCATCTCGGCTTCATGTCCTGAGAAGTAAGCCCAGAGCATTCGAGCCCCCACAAGGATACGTACGCCTTCTTTCTTGACCAGTGGAACTGGTCGCTAAAGATGACTTTGTTGATTCGGCGCCCCACAAATAAGCTTTGGGTAGCATGCAAGCGGCAGCTGTCAGTATAGCAGTTCAATCCTGGCAGCCAATGACCGTAGGATAATGCACGAGCATGTCTCACAAGCTCGATGAGTAAGAAGCATCATGACAGCAATTGATCGGGGGGGTTGTGAGACTCAATCACGGTTGAGAAAAGATTCAGGATGAGCCGCATGATCTTGATGGGAAGCAACCGCTATTTGATGAATCATGGTACTCCTGCATTTCTTATTTGCAGCAGGGCGGCTCCCAATGAAAGTTGTTTCCGCACAGGAGCTGCATTGGATACAGCACGAGATGAAATGAGATGCAGACTAGGAGAACCACGGAAGAATGAAGGTCCGGGGATCGAGTATTTGCGATAGACACCTTGTCTTTCAGGCTCACATCCCATCCCCAGCTGCAGGTGTAGACTCCGAGAGTCACGGTAAATAGAGATCCGTGAAATCGAATGGATCGATTGCATCGCACGCATCGAAGACACCGGAGTACGTTGTAGACTATAGACGGTCAAACCGAGGTATTTGTCTTCTATCAGACTTTCGAATGCATCTAGCATTTGGTACCACACAAACTACTGCCACACTAGCGCAGGGGCACTGCGAGACAACTCCCAAGCTGGCTGCACGATGACACCGCAAGGCCGCCCGAGACTATTTACAACATTTGATGATCCATTCCCACCGGGGTTATAGCATGGAGAAAAGCAGCATCGCCGCCGCCGATCCCGATCATGCAAGGGTCATCGGTATTGGCCGACCCGAGGATGTTGAGTGGCTGCTTTCTCCCTTCCCCACTTTGGATGATCGGCTTCTAGCAGCATACCCGAAATACACTATCTGCTTAATGACATGTTGATCGTCGACAAAAGCCGGAAGGTCCACCGAGAGCAGTCAGGGTCTTGTCCGCATAAGTATGCGCAATGATCCACCTCACCCTCCCGCCGGCATCGGGCACGGCATCGGATTCAAAATGCCCCCTCTCGGAATTGTGGGATCAAACATCGATATATGACATTCCAAATGACTCCCCCTCGACCGAATCCTACAGAAGTCCAAGACAATCTCGCAAAAGGCCAGACAGAAACCATGGGCCACGAGCCAACCCCCGAACCCAAGCACCGCATGGACGGCGGCCTGGCCGCATGGCTCCAAGTGCTGGGCAGCTGGCTGATCTTCGCAAACACCTGGTCCGTCACCTCGTCTTCACATTGTTTCCGTGCCAAACTTACCAGCAAGTAATCTACCCAAAACCAGGGGTCTCACCAGTTCCTACGGCGTCTTCGAAGCCCACTACACCACCGCTCTCCTGGCCGACTACACCCCGTCGGCGATCGCCTGGATCGGCTCGGTGCAACTCTTCCTCATGATGGCGATCGGGCTGCCCGTCGGCTCGATCATGGACCGGGGCCATCTGCGACTGCTGGTGGTCGCGGGCAGCGTCCTGCAGGTGGCGGGGATGCTGATGGTCTCGCTGTGCACCGCGTACTGGCAGGTGTTTCTGGCGCAGGGGATCTGCGTGGGGATCGGGAGCGGGCTGCTGGTCGTGCCCTCGGTGGCGGTGCTGCCGCTGTACTTCTCGGCGAAGCGCATGCTGGCGACGGGGATTGCGGCGACGGGGAGTAGTTTAGGTACGTGTTAACGCTCCCTCTCTGTGAAGTTCACCACCTGAGGCTAAGGCTGAGGCTGAGGCTGAGCCCCATGCAGCGGGAATCATCTACTCGATCATGCTCCGCCGACTGATCGTCCGCATCGGGTTTCCCTGGGCCGTGCGCGTGCTCGCCTTGGTCATGCTCGCCGGCTCCATCACCTGCGCCGCGGTGATGCGCCTCCGTCCCGGCCATGCCAAGCGCGCGCCCCTACAGTGGAGGAAATTCACCTCCGATTCGTGCCTTGTATCTTTCACCGCCGGTATTCCCCCCAAGCCCCCTACAAATTTTGGATCACTCCGCTGGAGACTACCCCCTTCACTCCATGATTCTAACCAAAGGCAACAGCATTCACAGCAATGATGGCCGCAGTCTATATCCCCTTCTTCTACGTGGAAGACTACGCCCTCGACCTCTCCATCGACCAAGACACATCCTTCTACCTGCTCAGCATCATGAACGCAACCAGCTTGATTGGCCGCATCGGCTCGAACTGGTTAGCTGATCGGTAAGTAGCCCGGTCCTTACCCCCCCCTCCCTTACCCCAAACGTAACCCCCCTCTCCCCTCCCCCACCCATCAACCCGAACTAACCCACCCAAAACAAGATGGGGCGGCCTCCCCCTCGCCCTGCCCGGCTGCCTAGCTACCGCCATCATCCTCTTCTTCTGGCGCTTCGCCACCACCCTGCCGGCGCTGGTGGTCATCGTCGCGATCTACGGCCTGGTGTCGGGGAGTATCGTGTCCTTACCGCCGGCGATCATCGCCAACCTGCCGGGGGAGGTGTCGGAGGTGGGCGCGCGGATCGGGGTGGCGTATACGGTTGCGGCGGTGGGGGCGTTGGTTGGGAATCCGATCGCGGGGGCGGCCAGACAATCCGGCACGGGGGTGCCGGTGCAAGTCGAGTATCAGGGGACGTGGGTGTTTGGGGCGGCGGGGATGGCGGTGGCGGCGGGACTGGTGGGGTGGACTTTGTGGTTGAGAGGGGTTTTGGGTAAATAGACTGGTCTTGGTCGGGGTTTGGGGGGTGGATGTAGGTACAACAGTGTGTGGGATATATGATTTCAGGGGATTGTGTTCTATTGCTGGATTGAGATTATTGGTGCGGGAGGGTAGGTATTCATTTGTCTGCTATCGAAAATGTCAATCTTGATAGAACCACTCGTGTGGAGCGAATTACAGTATGTTGTAGATCAAGCATGGTTGGGAATAGCCAGTGTTTGAGATCGATCTCAATGCAATGCCCTCGATCAACCCTCGGACCCATCCGGCCACCGACCACCAAGCAGCGGAGCCAAGCAAATGCAATATCGGAAGCATCCGACAAGCCCCACATCCCCATACCATACTTAGGCACAACTTAGAACATTCTGTAACTAACTACTAGGTACAAAACCCATCCTTCCCCCGGATTCAATTAATCACACCCTAAGTTAACATCACAACCCAATCCCAACACCAATAATCAGAACCACAACCACAACCACAACCACAACCACAACCACAACCCACCAAATCTCAAATTCTACATACAGTAGACACACCAGAAAAAATGCTAAAATCCACCCTCCGCCACCTCCCCAAACCCCCCCTCCCCAAACCCAACAAAAGACGACTTCTCACCACAACCACCCCCCTCGCCACCCCCAAAACCAAAACGAACCCCCAACGCTCCCTCCCAGCATCCTACTACCGCGGCGGCACCAGCCGGGCCGTCTTCTTCAACGCGACCGACCTGCCCGCCGACGCCTCCACCCACCCCGCCATCTACCGCGCCGTGCTGGGCAGTCCCGACGCCGCGCACCGGCGCCAACTCGACGGGATGGGCGGGGGCATCAGCAGCCTCTCCAAGATCTGCATCATCCAAGGCGATTCAACCCACCCGGCCGCGGACGTGGATTACACGTTCGTGTCGGTCGGGGTGGTCGACGACAAGGTCGATCTGACGAGTAACTGCGGGAATATGAGTGCGGCGGTGGGGCCGTTCGCCGTGGATGCGGGGTTGGTGCGGGCGCCGCGGGTGAAGGGGGATCAGGCCACTGTTAAGATCCATAACACCAATACGGGGAAGATTATTCATTCCACGTTCCCGGTGGTGGAGAGTGCATCGGGGTCGGAAAACGGGGAAGGGCCGGAGTATGAGGCGGCGACGAGCGGGGACTTCGCCATCGATGGGGTGGCGGGCACGGCGGCGCGGGTGCAGCTCGATTTCGTGGATCCCGCCGGGTCGGTCACGGGCAAGTTGCTCCCGACGGGGAATGCGGTGGATGTGTTTGAGGTCAAGGGGGAGGTGGAGGCGACGTGTATCGATGTCGCCAATCCGTGTGTATTTGTCTCCGCGGCGAAGCTGGGGGTCCAGAGTAATCTGACGCCGGAGGAGTTGACGGCCGACGTGGGGTTGTTGGACAAGTTGGATCGCATCCGGAGGTTGGCCGGCGTGAAGATGGGCATCGCAGCGTCGCCCGAAAAGGTGCCCGGGAGCATTCCCAAGATCGCTCTGGTGGCGGCCCCCGGGGAGGATGCGCGCTCGGTCGCCAAGGGTCAGACGCCGCAGAAGGTCGATCTGGTGGCCAGGGCGCTCTCCGTAGGCCAGCCTCATAAAGCACTGCCCATCACGGTGGCCTTGGCTCTGGCAACCGCGGCGAGGGTGGAAGGGAGCACCGTGTCGCAGGTTGTGAAACGGGGACAGACGGTCGATGCTGCCGGGATCACAATCGGACATGCCAGTGGAAACATGTTGGTGGGGGCTGAGTTCGCCGAGGATGGCAGTCTGCAATCTGGTCGCGTGTTTTCGACCGCGCGGAGGTTGTTTGAGGGAAGGGTGTTCTGGAAAGATGAGTAACAAGTATGCCGCAGACCTCATATTGTGTACATAGTATCAGTCGTGGAGAATCAATCACAGAGGCGGTTCTCAGAAGCAATCCTTCATCACGCTCGACAGCTCGCCCCCGTAGTCAACCATATACTGTCCACTTCTTCCCCATACGTCGGTCTCCTGATGCGGCGGCAGGGCTCCCATCCCCATGATCTGTGTTTCCAAACTCCCAACCGCCTCGAACCACTCCATCAACTCCCTCGTCATCTGCACCCCATCCACCGGCGTGAGACTCTGTATACTGCCCGTTGACTGCATCGAAGGGTCAACCGCGCCACTCGCTTGTTCTATCTCCTGCTCCTTTGCAGAGTTAAGCACATCCGCACCTTCAGGCCCAGCTTCCGCTGCCTCCGGCTGCCGACGCATAACCTGCGGCCCCAACTTCCGCAGACTCCGAATTGACTTCCACAATCGTAGTGAGATATAAGACTTTGTCGAGAAGCCTTTAATAAGTTCCAACGCCAGGTAGAATTCCTCACGACAGGCGCTACCGAACTGTGACGGGGCTTGCGCGACAGCCAGAAACAGCACCGCGACTGCCGAAACGAGAAACCAGTTGAAGGTCACCTGCTGAAGACGGTAGATATCCGTCGTCTCGTTGAGTCGCGTGATGAACCGGATTGTCTCCCTGGCCAGGTCGACGACCATCTGCGACTCAGCCGGGTACCGCACGATATGCGCGGCAGAGTGAAGCACGGGCCGATGGATGAGCATGCGGAGCTGGTTGGAGCGAAGGTAAAGCAACGCACGCAGGCGATGCAGACTGCGCGGTGGTTTAGGCTCGGTCTTCGAGGCCGACAACGGCGGCTGCTCCAGACGCAGGATCTCCGGGATGTTCATCACCCACTGCTGGACCTGCCAGTCCAGATAATTCATCTCATCCTTCTTGATCTCGTTCGTATTGTTGAAGGCCGAGATGAACTTCCACACCTTGGCCGCAATGCGACTGTACCGGATCATGACCCGGAGATAGGGAGTCTTCTCCTCCGGCTCCGGTAGCCAGGGATCGATGTCGCTATCCTCGAGAGAGAACGGCATGCCCGTCCCAAAGCTCCACCGGATGTCGAGAATATAAATCGACCAGAACAGCCGGAGAACACGATCCCGCCCCGCGGCGACAATGGCCGGCTGGCCAAGTGTTTCCCGTCGGTGCAGCCCCTTTTCCAGGCACATGCGCTCCACGATGCCAGCGATGCGCCAAGCCAGAATTTCCTCGTCGATCTGGAAATAGAAGATCGCCTAGAGCGCTTGTCAGCCATCCATACACCGCCCCCAAACTCAGAACTCACTCACAACCAGAGTCAACAAGATGATACTCTTAATCTCCGACGGTCCCCACACGCAATTATCAGCCACCTCGCGCACACTCTCAAACAGCCGCATCGCCAGCTCGCTGCTCCCCGCCGCCTCAGCCGTCAACGCACACGCAAAGACCAACCGCAGGATCTGGACTTCATCGGCGTGTGGTACCGCCCGAGACCCCTCGGGACGCGCCGCCACCGCCGCCGCCGACGACGACCCATACACGACCTCGACCTGATCCAGCAAGTCCTGCAAATCCAAGACGGGATACATCATGCCCATCTCCTCCTCATACACGCGACATAGCCGCATCGCCTCTGCCTTGTCCAACGACCACAGCGGATCCCCCTCGGGCCGCGCCGCATCCAGCAACGTCGCCGGCCCAGGCGAATCCGGCGGCAGCGGCGAAGGCGGATGGTTAGCATCGGCATCGGCATCGGCATCCTCCGCCCCGTCCGTCTGCTCGACGATCCCCTGGCGGAGGAGATTCGACTTGGCCAAATGCAAGCTAAAGGCGGATGTCGTTGGGCCTTGGAACGCGGTCTCCCTGATCGTGGACCGGCGGCGACGGAATGGTCGCTGGCTGCCCGCCGCCGCGGCGTCCGACCGCGCCGCGATCGCGGTGGCAGTGACGCTGTGCTGCGTCAAGGTCGTGACAGCTGCGGAGAGGTTCTTGATTTGTTCCTGCATAGCAGACATCTGTTTACAGAGTTGCTCGAGGTAGACCCTGGGCATGTATTAGCATGAGTGGGACTTCCACCAACACACCAACACGTGTAGGGCGTGTGGGTGTGGGTGGGTGTGTAGGCGCGAAAACGTACTGCTGATCCGACTCGCCATCGGTGTGACGAGGGGGCTTGTCGTAGATACAGTCGATGCGTTGGCGGCCGCATCGCTGACAAGGCGTCTCGCCATTGCATTTGATCTTACGGCGTTTGCATTCGTTGCTTGTTTGTATGTTAGTCTTAATCCTTGACCCAAGTGTACCTCAGGGAACGAAGGTAGGGGGAAAGGAAGGGCAATGCACCTACCAAGCCTTGGCGATGTACTTTCGCCGTCGCTTGCGTGGGTTGGCCCCGTCAGAGTCATCCCGGTGTGCTGCTGGGGGCGAGAAGTCCCATGTTGTTAGAGAGGCAGTAGCGTCCATGATGGGGGTGTGGAAGTGACTGCGCGCGAGAAGGAAGTCGAGTGCGGAGAAGACGGAGGAGAGTAGACGGGACGGCACGGTAAACAGACGATGCTACTGTAGGTAGTGCTCCGACCGGGCGCAGCGCGGGGAAACTTGGAAGACAAACGCGGTGGCGGTCAGAAAGGACGGAAGACCCCGTGCGGGGGATTCCGCACCCGAGGCTACTAGTAACGTAACCATATCTCGGCCGAACTGGCGCCAGTGGTGCTTATCTCGACCACCTGCACCTCATGCACCGCACTCTAGTCTATGCATAATTCAATCATTAATTGATAAGTCGGAGATAACTATAATAATAATCTGTTGCGCTGCTTGGTGGATACCTACCCAATTGGCAACTTGGAAAGTATTCATGCACTCATCATCTACGTGTAAATTTTGAGGAATTGCTACCTGCAAACTAGGTACACATGCATATATTGCTCTCCCATCTCTACAACTCAGAATTCAAAAATACTTTACATTCACAAATGCTTCACAAATGCTTAGTGCGCTCACCACTCTCCCGAATCCACTGCTTCAACTTCTCCGGATTCCTCGGTCGGAATCCCACCTTGAACGGCTTGGGTTCCGTTGTCAACGCCGTGGGGATGGCATTGCAGTGAATGGCATCCATGATCGGGCGGTCGTCGGGGTTCTTGGCCGGGTGCATGGTGAAGGCGGTGATCAAGCGAATGTAGGCGGTGTACAGCTCGCGGTTGGCCAGATGCGAGCCGGCGCACATGCGCGAGCCAGCCCCGTAGCCGTAGTGGGGAGTGCCCGTGCCCTCGCCCACCTCCAAATACCGCTCCGGCAGGAATTGCTCGGGCTTGTCGAAGTGCTCTTCGTCGTAGTCTGCGGCGTATGCGTTCTGGAGATGGGTTTAGGTAAGAATTTTTTATCTCGAACCGGAAACAAGGTCGGATACCAACATACCATGAAGAAGGTGGTTCCAGCGGGGATGGTCGCGCCGTTGTAGACAATATCCTTGGTGCTTTCGCGCGGCAGACAGATGGGGATCACGGTCCAGAACCGGAGGGTCTCTTTCACCAGGGCGGTCACGTAGGGGACCTTCTCTTCCACAAGGCACTTCTCCCAGGCGTCACCGTCCGGGTACACCTTCATGATCTCCTCGTAGGCCTTCTGCTGAACGCGCTGGCCGTCTTCCGAGGCGAGATAGGCGATGCCCATGATGACGTTACCGGGAACCGTGTCCAATCCGGCGGAGACCATAGTGAGACAGATGGACTTGACCTCCGCTGGTGACAGTCAGTAATTTCGTTCGACATGTTTTGTCTTTGGAAAGTCCATCGATCATGACTCACCCTCATTCAACTTCGCCTCGGGATCCTTGAGAATGTTCCCCGTGATGCACGGCTTATCCGTGCCCTTGGCAATCTGGTCCTTGAGAATATCCAACAGATATGTCAAATACTTATCGCGGCGCACGCGGAACGACTCGGCCTCGGTGTTCGCCTTGGGGAACAGACGCATGAGGGGGATGTAGTCCTGCCAATTGTTGCTGGTACTCCGAAAGTTGGAGACGCCGCGCTCGACGTCGCAGATCTCGTGCAGCAGCTCGTCGTCGACGTTGCCGCTGATACGGAAGCCGTAGTTCAGCGTCAGACTGGTGTTGAGCGCGAACCGCTGGAAATACGCGACCGGGTTGATGTCTTTGGTGCCGCTGTCGCTGTCCTGGAACAGCTCGCGGATGCTGGCGGTGGCCTCGAGGTCGATGATTGGCATGTACGACTGCACGGCTGGGCGGTTCAGCGCGGTGGCGGCCGCCTTGCGTCGGCGCTTGCAGGACTCGTCCCAGGGCGAGGTGCCGATCGTGAAGCCCTGGGAGCTGGACACGACGCTGTGGAAGGTGTGGAAGGTGGGACGCGAGATCAGGGCCGACTGGTCTTTGATCCACAGTTGGCGGACGGACTCGAAGCTGTTGGCAAAGACAATGCGCTGGAAGGAACAAGTATGCTCTGTCAGTTACCTAGTACATTTCGACTCTCTCGTCAGCCTTTTGTTCGCTGCGGGTCACATACCCGATTGCCCATCCGGACCTGGAAGACGGGGCCATATTTCTTCGCCCACTTCTTCGTCACAGTAGCATGCTGGTCGCCTAATTGCAACAGGTTGCCAAATATAGGCACCCCAGGGATTTCAGGTATCCCCTTGATCTTGGGAACGTCGGTGCGATTGAGATAGCGGATCAGAAAATATACCACCGCGACGGCGGCGAGTGCGAGGGTTTGGAAGGACATGGTGTGAGCGATGAAATTGGGAGTGGACTGGACTTTTTTTCTTGACGGTGGTGTCTGAAAGAAATCTGGAGCTTTATACACCTCACCTCCGCGGTTCTCCTCGGCTTATCATGGCTGGGTATGCAGCGGTCCTCCTGCAGCTAGACCTTGAAAATCGTAGTGGATTTGCGTCATGGGCCACCCGGCCAACAAAGAGGACTCGGGCCAACTGCATTCGTTAACTATCCATTGCTGCAGCAAATAGAAAGCCGGCTAGCGTAGTTAGTAAGGTGATTCCCCCGCACTTTCACCCTGGTTGAAATGAACAAATGCACGAGCGGGAATTGGCTGGGGCGGGAATTCGGAATGAAACACCGCGACCCCGCTCTCGACGGAAGCGGAACCGGGGCCGAGCCTGGAGATCGACACCTGCCCCAGAAACCATCCAGAAACCAGAAACTGCCCACTGCAGTGCCCGCTGACTCCTTCTGCCACTATCCGTCCTGCTGCTCCCGTCGGGCCGATACTGGCGCTTCCTTTAGGTCCGACATGGTAGACATAGACATGGTATAAACTCCGCTGATAAGACTGAGGACGCTCAATGGGCCTATACGGAATCATGCCAAGGGTTGTATAGTACTCCAATGTCTGCTAATCAGCATGAATTAAAATCATATTACCCTATTCGGCCGAACTCGATCATAGAATAATGACATCCATCAATTCCTTGTGCAACATCAAACATACTCATCATGCAACAGCCCCATCATAGTTAAAGCATTTCAACTCCCATCCAGAACTCTCGCTTCACAGCCACCAGGACGTCCCCTCGTGCTCAGCTCATCCCGAAACCCCAACACAGATATAGTATCCATACCACATATTAGTGCATCCCGTCCCCACGGCCGGATTCCAGGTCACAATGTTCTGCACAGTGATCCCCTCCTTTGTCGCAACAGTGGTGCACGTATCGCCCGACGCCACCAGGTAGAAGGTATTGCAGTTGGTCACCATGCCCGTCTGGATGGGGGTAGGAGTCGACACCGGAGCGGTCGTGGTGGTACTTGTGGTGGTGGTGGTGGTTGCCGTTGATCCCACCCCAACGCAGACATAGTAACCCAGCCACAGGGCGGTACACCCGCTGCCGACGCCGGAGTTCCACGAGTAAAAGTCGGTCAGGGAGATGCCGGCTGTCGTCGCGATACTGGCGCAGGTCTCACCACTCGCCACCAGATGGTACGCGTTGCAATTTGCGGCGATGCCTGGCTGAGTAGGGCTGGGGGCTGCGGCTGCGGCGGCGCTGTTGACTTTGGAGGCGGTGATGAGCGTGGTCGGTGCCGGAGATGCAGCAGGAGGAGCAATGGCTGCTACCAAGGGGGCAGCTAAGGTGAGAAAAGAAAGGTAGGAGAGATGCATGGCTGATGATTGAAAGGTTGTGGCTCAGATGCTTGATCTGTCGGGCTTGGTGCTTGTTCCTATCCACCTGTTGAAGGCAGAATACGCTTCCTTTTATATGCTGAAGCGCTGATTCCTGGTGAACTCAACCGCAGTTCACAAGGTCCCTCGGGCATCAACAGAAGAAGGGATTCTTGCAGTTGGCGCAGAAACCTGGACCGAGAACGATGAGCGTCTCCCCACATACAACAGCCGCAATTGATGCAGGTCTCATATTCCGGGGCTCATCTGATGAACTGAAGGATGTGGTGTCCAATAGCTAAAGGATGCTCGAGGTAGCTTCTGTCTTCATTGGCTGCCTGACTGAAACCCTGCCGGTAGGTGTACCTTCTCGTTGACCAGGATAGATTTCCTATGGCACACTCGGAAGGCAGTCGGGCTGTTGCAGGGACTGCGAATGGCGATGATGCCGGGTCTCGGCCACCGCTTCCCAAGCGAAGCTGACATCCTGCAAGACAGTACATGGATGCTTGCAGTTAGAGTGACACGCCGATACTTCCAGGCGTCCCGTTGATCGGATTCCGCGGATCGCTCGTATTGTGTCTCACAAGGGTCTAATTGTGATTGAATAGATCCAATTTTCGTATGGGATTGTTCTTTTCTGGTTCCTGCATCAGGCGCCTGATTCACCCGTTACATAAGTATTGCGGCGGAAAAATTTTCGAGATCGTCAGCATGAGTTTGCAAACCATGGTTGAGAATACTTCATTACTATCAACTGCTCGATAAGCTCTGGGATAATTCAAGACTCGGCAAGGTGCATGGACGTGACATCAAGGCAGAGGATCAAGAATAAGTCACACGTGCCGTTCGTCAGGATGACTGCCTAGGCCCAGAGCCTTGTGTGACTCTTGCTCCGCGG
Source organism: Aspergillus fijiensis CBS 313.89 (assembly GCF_003184825.1). NCBI lineage: Eukaryota > Fungi > Ascomycota > Eurotiomycetes > Eurotiales > Aspergillaceae > Aspergillus > Aspergillus fijiensis. Next base: position 36,189 of record NW_024469031.1, on the reverse strand, counting down.
ATGATCGGCATATGAGCTCATATTGTCTGACATGCAGGTCTTCCTCCCGGGGATGAGGTGAGACAGTCAAAGCAATCAGTCGTCGTCATAAGCACGCCCCAAGTCTCTTTTCAAGCCCTCGTTGTTTATTTCACATGTCGCAATATGCGTTCAAAATTCGTTCTCTGTGAAAGGAAAAGCTTAGTCTACGGCAGGCCTATAGCGAGGGGAAGTCACGCCAAAGGAAGCGATGTACCTGACGAAGAGATCATTGCTCTCCGCTTGTCATGCCATCAGATACAAGGTCAGTGCGGGGGCGGGGGGCATGCATCTAAGCTACTGCATGTCTCTCAAGCAGATCACAAGTAGGTAGTATCGACCAAGTGCAGCGTGCAGCGTTGCATTCCGGTACATCATGCAATGGGATGTAATCAAAGACTCGCTCGCCTTGTCCATGAGTAATCGTCGCTGCGGCGCCCCACCACCTGCGGTGGAGGGCTTAGGAGGTGGTGGGGCGCCGCAGCGACGAGTATGTCCCAAATAGTTGCATGTTGCATGTAGAAAAAAAAACAGATGATGGACCATTGAGTTACAGCAAGAGAAGGCAGCGCCAAGAATGAGCTGGAATAGAAGACGAAAGTTGAGAAGTGAAGAAAGAGCGGGGAATGCACAAGACATTTGAACAGGGGTTTGGTGTTTAGTCTCAGTCAGGCTCCCCATGCCTCAGGCCACACCGCCCGCAGACCTATCTCAATTCTCCCAACCAACGAGTGAGCTAAAAAAACAATCACACTGCAGCAGCTAGACAACCTCCAGCTAACGATGCTCAAGTGAGATTTCTATATTGTAGTATCTTGTGTGATTCCAAGTCGAGAACGAAGTTCTATAAATGGGATTGATTAAGATTTACGTCAAGATATTATAAACAAGTTGGTAAAAGTATATTCGAATCGAAGATTTCAACATGCTTCTACACCATAGAAGCTTTCCTCGACGCACTGAATTGGCTGCTCCGACGTCTAGTGGTGTGTCTTTGCCTGTCCGCGGCAAGGGTCTGTGCGAACTTGCTCCTCGCACGTATCTCAGGGCCTTTCCAGTAAAAGATGTAAATCGGAATGGTCACCAAGACAGCCAAGCAGCCAAGAATAGTGCTAGCCCATTGGAGATGAAAGCGTCCGCCAATGTTGGTATACATCGGGGTTGCGTACATCGCGGATAGCCCGGCGAGAAGATCTCGTGCGAACCCATTCCCGCCCGTAGCGGACGCGGAATACTCGCCATAAGCCGCCACCATGTAGTCTATCGTAGCCATGTAGATACCATAGTTTGCGATGGCAATCAGGAATACGAAGACCAGAGGCACCATCCAGTGGGTATACTCCGGGCCCATGGACGTCCAGGCAAAGCCAAAGAGTCCGATCGTCTCCAGGGGTGCGATGAAAAGCAAAAGTAAGAGCCGGCGCTCAGCCACCCGGGCCGCATCACCCTCTCGTCGTCGGATCAAGCGCTGGCGGTAGATATCGGGCAGAAAAATGGCATATGCAACCAGATAGCCAACAAAAATAGCGACAAAGCACAATCCAACATGCAGTGGATTAAAGCCCCATTGTTTGAAGACCAAGGAGAACGATTCAATGCAGGTAAAGATTAGCGCATCGGAGAAGCCAGAAAGAAGAGATAGAAAAAGCACAATAGGCTCGCGCAGGAACATCTCGAATGGGCGACGCCAAATGCGAAGGATTTCTTTCACATCAAACCGGGAAGGCTTGAGCTCACTCGGGCCATAGACATTTGGATCCTCACCAGATTTGCGCCGACGCTTCGCCTCTCGATCCAGCAAGATGGTAGATCTTGTTTCGGTGACGAAAAAGAAATGGAGTATTTGGGTGACTCCACCGAAAATAAGCTGGATCCAGAAATTCCATCGCCAGTTCAACCACTGCTCCATCATTCCTCCGAATATAGGCCCAATAGTCGTCCCACCGACAGAGCTCAAGACCACATATGCGACAGCAAAGCCCTGGTCATCTGGCTCCCACATGTCAGCGGTCATACCCAGGGTGACCGAGCCTCCTGCGGAGCTAATGCCACCAAGGCCGCGACCAACCACCATGGTTCCAAAGTTAGGTGCCAAGGCACAGGGAATTTGCCAGACATTCACGAGAAGAAGGCTCAGTTGCATAATAGGCCATCGACCGAATTCCTCGCTCCATGGCGCCCATAGCTCGCAGCCAAAGGCGTAGGTTACCAGGAAGATCATCTGACCGACTCGAGCCGCTTGCTGGCTGATATGGAAATGTTCCGACAACTGCACCACGGCATTGGAATATGTACTGCTGTTGAAGTTCATGGACATTTGAACAACGAAGATAACTGTCAAAATCCCCCATTTCTTGTACCATGGGAAGCAGAAGCCAAGTTTCTCGTATGCATCCTCTTCAGTCAATTCGCGCTTCCCATCGCCACGGAATTTGCCTCGCACTTCAGTATCGGTATCCGAAGATGCTGCATGCTCATCATGGATGTTAGTGGGCCTTCGGGCAGGGCTCAAGTCGCAGTCTCCAAGACCAGAATCCTTCTTTTCCGACTTCTCAGAGTCAAATAGGGGGGAGCGCGGCGACTGGTTCCTCGAGGTCATGGCAACGGTGCACAGTCAGTGTAGAATATTCTTCAGAGTCGACCAGGCTTCTTCCGACTGAATTGTAAGGGTAGATGGTAGGCCTCAGTAGACGTGTAGTGTATAGATGACATTGGGTGCCCCATTTATCAGACGAAATGAAGACGAACGGTATCATGATGGAACGAAGTCGAGGTGCTGTATCACGAAGAGGAACCGATGTGGTCTTATAAGCAGTTTTTTTCATTCCACTCATGCTGATGACCTAAAGTGGAAGTAGATGTGAGATGGATTCGCCAGCGGAGGTGCGACGTCATAAAACCCGGGGGTCAAAAACGGACCCTGTACCAACAGCAGTGGAGATGATGCACGCCGCCCGCTTTCCGATCCATCGATCTCCCCGGTCCCGCATCTTGGATAGTCAATCAAGAACGGTTGAGCTGTCCCAGTTCTTGCCTCAAGCTTAGTAAGATCTCTGGCTGTTTCCCACGAGCTTGCGGGTGGCGCCGACGAGATATGGCCTCTTTGTAGGACATAGCGCATGTGATTGATACAACTTGCTAACTCTGTCTGCATGTTGCGTTAAAAGGTGCACGAACCACATCAAGTCATGAAAAAATGAGTCTGTGAAGATTGACCCGGCTTCGGTTGCTGATAAGGCGCAAGAAGTTGTAGATCCAATCAGCGATCTCGGACTTGGAACCTTGAATTGAACTGGAACATTTGCCGGAATTCCTAATGCGGAAGCCCGGAGTGCGACCGTGGACCGTGGACCGTCCAGGTCATTGCAGCGCCTATTGTTTGGTCGGAATCTTTAACAATACTCTTGGCATGACGCAAAGTCAAGGGCCAGTTTCAAGATCATGAAAGTATCCGGAGTGCATATGAAAGGTCCTCATCCCCCAGATCGGCTGTTTTCTGGAAAATCGTAGATTCAGAGGCATGAATCGGCAGACCATTTCACCAAATCGGACAAGTTTCGTGGCTGTGAGCTGACGGGGTGACATCAAGTCAGTGAATCCGCGCCCTGTTCTAGAAGGATTCTTCATCATGAGTGCATGAGGCCATCTGGAAATCAAATGTCATCGTTCCCTGGTCATGGGGTTTAGAGCCGGTCGCCATTCAGGGAGCCGGTATTCATGAATTCGCAGTTGCCGCTCTCGCAGGTGCCGGGGAATTCCTGGGGTCCTGAGTAAGATTTCTGAACGCTTCAAATTGTAGATCAAGAGGAGCTGTACTTATTCAGCAGCATTCTGTGTAGGCTTCTTTGGTCTTGTTGACGTGGCGCATATCACAGACTTTGATGCGGTGACGAGGTCCGGTTGGGTTTGCTATGCTCTTGCCTCATCGGTCAGCATGTCAAGATGGAAGGTCACCTGACACTCCAATGAAGTAAACATGAAGCAAGCAATTCCCTCGGCTTAATTCTTCGGTGAACCATTTTCGACACGTCTTGATACATGAATCACTTCGCTAAGCAAGAATGTCTTTCTGCCCTCTACATGTTCTGGCATGGTGTAGTGTTTGTTTATACTTTCGACACCAGAATTTGATGTATAAATTCTACTAAACAACAAGTGCACTATTTCCTCCCCTCGCCACATGATGAGGATTAAAGCATTAACTTCTTGGCCTTCTGATTACGTGGAACCTCAATGCTCGCCTCCAACATGTTTCCCGATATCTGATGGATGCGCATATCCTGGATGGCCCATTCCATGAACGGCGGACGAGCGCGCCAAGACCCTAGTCCGATTTCGGGGGTAGCTTGCGAGATCCCCTACCAGTTTCGGTGGAGAAAGCCGATACCGGGTGGAGTAGCAGGCGTTTGCTGTGGACCCGAAACTGTCTGCCGACTGTGACCCCTCTTGGTAATGGCCGCCGTCGGGTCTGGCTCGCCCCCGAGTTTTCCATCTCAACCTCACCATCACCTGTTTCCTGACCGAATTGACAATTACTGCAATCGCAATCATTCTCACCTGTGAGCCTTCGACCTTGTCGGATCTATTCACATTTGCCTAACGTCCTATACTTCCACGCACTGCCTGTCCTGGCACATGCGTCCATGGTGTTTCCTGGGAGACTGAGTACTGGCTGCTATGTATGCCGTAAGCGAAAGGTCAAGGTATGTTGGTCACTTTTAGAAGTTGGATGTCTGTGTGGTCTTAATAATTCTCTTCTGTAGTGCGATGGGGAGAGACCGGTTTGCCGTCGTTGCGTGACACATAACAGGCAATGCACAGGCTATCCCGATGCCTTCGCATTTCGAACCTATAAGCCCGGCTCAACACACAAGACCTCGACAGATGATGCGAAGGTTCCTGCTGATTCCGGGGACTTAGACCCTGAGGGTTCGGAGCTATCAGTATGCTCCACCAACCTAATCTCCGAAGGGTTGGGTCCTTTGGTACCCACCCTTGCTCCTTGCTGGGAGTCCCAGTCCCTCGGGTACTTCTATGATCAGTATGTCCTTCACGCCCAAAGGTCTCCTTGTGAGGGTCACCTTGCATTTCTTCCGGACTTATTCCGTGAGAAAGGTGATGACCCTTGCTTGAAGCATGCCGTGCTTAGCGTGTCCTATCTTTCCTTGCACAATGTCTCCAGACGTGGAGAGCTGCATGCCAATGCTCGACGGCACTATGGACTGGCTTTAAACTCACTGAGCACTGCACTCAGCATTGAAAGGGCTTATTTGAAGGATGAAGTATTCGCAGCGGCACTTTTCTTGAGTATGTTTCTTGTAAGTGAACCAGGTCAGTCCTCCCACGAGAAAGACTTCGCTAACCTAATACAGGACATAAGCGGTGATCACAGCGACGTCGCAAACCCTCACATCCCAGGAATCTACTCCCTCATGCAGCTGCGAGGGAGGCCACCTCGGAGTAGCAAATATGGCCGAGTCCTCTTTGGCTGGGCTTTCACTCAGACCGTAGGTCAACTCACCCAGCCCGACCAAAATCACAAGGTTAACAGGCCAGCAGCAAATACAAGCCATAGCCAACAATCAATACCAGTATGCCTCTCTACCCTCGTCTATCAATATGATCTACGAGCCGGACTTCATTTACCGTTCGGGAATCATCACGGGAAAGATATCCGAGTTCTGTAACTCTGTCCAACGAACCCGAGAAACCTTGGGTCACAGCTCGAAACCCGCCAAATCACTCCGCTCAATTCTGTGGCGCGCCCGCTGCATCCTCGACGAGATCGACACCTGGAACGAACGGATTCCCGGCCACTGGAAACGCCAATACCTCGACACTACTCTCGAGAACAGTCCTCCCGAGAAGCCACAAACTCCTCGCGACCCCTGGACGACCTGCTTCCTCGCCGTCGTACAAGCCACCCAAATCGTCTTCTACCTCCAAGTAATAGCATGCTGCGACGCGCTCGACGATCTGGAAGACACAACAACGCCTGAAGCTTCACCACACCCTCCCCGACACGACCCGTACGGTAGCGACGACGACTCATCCGATGAAGACCCACATAGTCCCACATCGCTCTACGAAATCGACTTCGAAGATCGAATTGAGGACCTGACGGATCTGATCTGTTTGACCGTAACTACAATCCTTGGCCAAATCAACGAAGCCACAGGCGCGTTCCAACTCCACCCGCATAGCAAGCTGGGTAATAGCTCGACATTACTATGGCCAATGTGGCTGGTGGCCAACTCGCCCTTCTCCACAGCAGAGCAGGTCTCTCTGTGTCGAAAGGGACTGAAGTGCATCGGGTCGACCATGGGGTATCGCCTCGCGTCCGTGCTAAGTGGGAATGCATGCCCACTTTCGCCATTCGCGATGCCCCCACAGAGCGCGACCTCGCATTGTTTACCGAGCCAGTGAGCCCACCCGCTGGTTATCCGAGACTCTCGCCATTATGTATAGACACTAATTTATGACGCGCTACGAGCCATGAAACATGAACACTTTCTCTACTGCAATGAATCATCCGAGAGGTTTCAACACTTCGCCAACCATTCACAAAATTATCAGCAAATCAATACCCTCCCACCAATGCCCCAACAATAGCCCTAAGCAAATTACCAATGAAATCACGGCGTAGTATGTAAATACTTGTCTCCGGGGGCCAACTTCCCCTCGGTCGGGAAACCCCGAGCGGGTAAGTTGAACCCGGTAAATAAAAAAGACCAAACCCGCCGAAGGTTGAACCCATGCTCATAAACCCTCCGAGTCCGCCCCCGGACGGTTAGGGGTTCAACCGGTGTGAGCTAAAACCTCCGGGCGCCGAAATTCCCCAGAAAGGTTGAACCTTTGCGCCGATGCCCGCGCCGATCTTTTTGTAGTATTGTGGAAAAAACGATGGGTACAGTACATAATAGGCTGTATACTCCAGAGTTGACGCTCTCGTTGTTTATGTGGTAGTCGCTTCTGGGCGCGCTAACAATCCTCCGTAGAGGCTTTCATTCTGCCGGAGGTAACAGGATTTTGCGCATAATAAAGCTGGATGGCACAGGTAAATGCTGATTGCGTTCTTCCATTAGCTAATTAGGGATCCCCTGCTCGGCTCACAACACCAGAATATCTATCTAAATTGAAGTGGGTGCAAGGTGTACTGTGCAGTTAAAGCTAAGAATGTGTTGTTCTCGGAGAAGGCAATGAGCCTCAAGACGAAACGGATCTGAACATTGCATCATTGCTGGTCTTTCGAAACAGGCAAGCAAAAAGCAAAGAAAAGAAAATGAAAGAAGGAAAGAAGGAAGTAACAAGTATTGCAGAGACAGCCGTCTAAATGCCGATTCTGGGAAACACGGTGTAGTTAACGACGACGGATCGGTAGTGCCGCTCTCAGATCCTGCGGTAGTCGTTCGTCTTGCTGTAGTACCCACTCTCCTTCCAACAGTTGATCCATCTCTCGCTCATATGCTCTCTGGTATAAAAGACGACCGTTTCGATGGGTCAGATCTTGATAGGAAAGTCCATTACTACTCTCATGCTCCAAGATCATTTCGCCCCAGCCCTGGGGCTGAAGCGTGAAATTGTCGTAAGTCGAGAGAACAGAACCGCCCACATGTCGTTGCCATTTATATTCCTGGTGGACGCCACCCGAACCCAGATTTAAATACCTGGTAATAACGAAAGCATCACCGTCGTTGCCGCAAGAGACCAGGCGTATCTCGAACTTCATCTTACAGTGAGGACAGCGGTAAAACTCCGGATGAGGGTACTTGTCCGGAAGGCAACCAGCCTGGCGATTGTCCTGCATACAGTACCTGATGTCATCGAAGTCAGGGACGAACAGATGGTCACAAAGTGGAAATGGAATAGTCCACATGTAATACAAGTTATTGGGATTGGCCAAGAACCAGGTTTGTATGCGAAGGCACACGCGGTGCAGTTTTGGAAGTATTTGCACGTCAGCCGAGAACAATTTTGTTCCGGGCGTCGCCGGGTCCCGATTGACCTGGATGTAGGATAGCCATTTCGTAGACACCCCATGCGCAGGCCCGCAATGATACCTCTTCAGCGCCAAGTGAAGGTGAATGCCCCTGAAACGATATGCGGCAGAAAAGGCCACAGTGGTTCTTCTAAGGGCCCAGGAATGATCGTAATCAAGTATACCGTGCTTATTCCAAAGGATCGAAGGCTGGTTAAGAGGTCCCGGTGGACCCAGAGTGTTCTTTGAGTGTAGACAGTAGCAAGAAGTGCAGTAGACGTACTCGGGAAGGTCTCGAGCCATTCTTTGGAGAAATATGTTTCTTGAGGCAGTCTGTCGGCAAGGGAAAGGGAAACATCCGAAGATATTGTATAGATGATGGCTGCATATCGAGAGGGATGCTTCATCTTGTGGTAGCAGGAAGTCGGCTATCATATATAATAGTTCTATATGAAGGCTGCTAAGGCGATCGCGGCTGTAGTAAGAGGGGTCTCCAGTCGAGATACGCACACGAGGTGAGAGGGCAGTCATCCGTTGTATCCAGGTCTTTGTAGAACTTCTGGGGCTTTGTAAAGCTGGTCAATCGAACTGAAGCTCCGTCGGTGGGAAACTTTGTGGGTGGTTTACTTACCGAAAAGCATGGTTCGAGGGACCAGACATCGCGCAGATCAAGAGGAAAGCTGAATTAGGTAATGATATCTTTGGCATAACAGCTAAAAATAAGAGGTATCTCGGGTATGAAAGTAATAGTGAAGAGCACCGACTTGTAGCGGACAAATTGCCAGGCACGTCTCTTAGGGTCGCAACAATGATACTAGGTACTAGGTAGTCGTCGGTGACTGCCTCGAGCAGTAGCCCGGAAGCGCAGTCGAGGAAAGTGCGCTCGGTAGCGGTAGCGGATTGGGATCCATGGTAGTCGCCTGTGAGGTTCCAAGCATGAGTTCGATGTTCCATCTCAATAGGGTGGAAGGAGCTGACTCGAAGAGCCTTGCTGGTAGATCATCCAAAGGTATGGGTTTGAGTACTCTCATTCCCCAACAATCAGTCTTTGTACGTGCAGATCTAAGTACCATGATATGAGTTTCAGACAAAGAGATCTTCGAGGACCAGAGCGACTCCTTTGTATAGAATGAAGTATGTGCGAGGCCGTATCAGAGACAAATGGTGAAATTTCTCGACACGTAGGGAAGAGCATATCCTCCAGCCGTGAATAATCATCAGGATTGGCCGAACACAGCTTGCTTGGGTCTGTTGAAGCTTTGTGACTTGGAAACTTTAGTCCAGAGTCCGAGGCATACAGTACACAGTGAGCGAGTAAAGAGCGTGGAGAGTTAACGACCAAGACGAAGTATAGCTGAGGCTAAACCGAGACGGTCAACGGCGGCAGAACGGAAGGTGGGCCTGGCGGATCACCATAGATTCCACCCGATCTACAAAGACAACAACAACTACCTTACTTACCTTCAACAACACTCCACCAACGAACAATCATGGCGACATCATTCGTGCCATCGATATTACGTCCTGACTATACGTGGCCTTGTCGGGCTCCGTTCACTGTCTCCCCAACCACTCCTCCAGTACCTCGTGTTTCCTGGAAACCCATCAGGCTAGCATGGGGTCTCGTGCACAGAGCGCTACGCTACTTCTCCCGGTGGTACTGCTCGTGGTTCGGAATCCGCTTCGACTACAATATCATCCCACTGCCATTCGGACTCGTGATTAAATGGACAGACCGCAGCAGCGTCGAGGAAGCGGTCGCTACACAGATGGCAAGAGCCGGTGGATTGCCTGTGCCAAAAGTTCTGAATTATGGCGAACATCCTTTTCCAGATTGCTGCCGAAGAGTCTCGATCCTGATGACTCGGCTTCCAGGGATCACTCTTGGTGGTTATATCGATCTAGAATATAACCCGGAAACGGAAGAGCCCTGGCTGCAGGAGCTGAAGACGTGCGTGCATGCCATGCGCATGTGGACGCCTCCCGCCTCCCGCCAAAATTGGGTCTCGTCGCCGCTCGGAACTTGCCTACGAAGTTCACGTGTTCCCTGCCATATCATGGGACCATTTGAAAACCAAACCCAGCTCCACAATTTTCTTCTTTCTCCAGCCTCAAGCCATGCTTTCAAGTCTCAAGCTGAGTTCGAAAAGGCTATGGCAGTAGCAAGGAAGCTCGACCAACGCAGGTACAGGATGGTTTTCACCCAAGGAGACTTTATGGCCCACAATATTCTTGTGGGTGACGACGGTCATCTCTCCGGAATGCTAGACTGGGAGTCTGCCGGCTGGTATCCGGAGTACTGGGAGTACACTACGGCCATGCGATTTGGAAGGGATTCATGGTGGTTTAGAGCGGTTTCTTGGATTGGGGGATCCGAGTATCTGGAGGAACTGGACTATGATCGTGCCTTGAACAGTTTGACGGTGGACACCTATGCCTACTTCTGAGGCAGGTTGCGTTGGCATCTTACGAGCGGCCGTTCATGGTCTTACTTTTCATCACCTGATGCACATCTCAGAGACACTCAATTCCAAGACCTGACTGTGCATAAAGAGACACCGACAATCATTGGGAGTCAAGAGATTGCCAAGCAAATTTGTCATTATTTCTAGTGCTACGTGCTTGTCAAGTAACGGAAGGTAGTTACATCAGGTAGCCACTTGGAGAGAAAATGAAACATAAAGATGAAGCAGAAAAAGATAGATTACTTCCGAAAGCCATTTCATCATGAACCTGGTCCTGGACTGCGTGCTGCTGCCAAGGCAGAGTTCCACTAGCCGTATCTCAGTGACACACGCGCGACTTGATGATTGGGCGTGGCTGGATAGCTGCTGCAGCAGTCTTCATGAAGTGATTGCCCAAGGCAAAGCACTCCGCCTCAAACCCCTTCAGGTCGTTGCAGCGCACAAGGCCCTGCTCAACGAGTTTCTTCACAACAGTGAGAACCCAAACGCGGCAAGTGAGCCCAGGCATCGAATTCAAGTGTTCATCATGGAATCTCATGATCGGATCAACTTGAGCGACCTTGTCGCTAGGGATAGTAGCGATCAGATCCAGGGCACAAAGAAGGTTCGATTTCATTATACCGGCAGTCCTGGCGTGGTCCGCGAGCCAGCCGCGGCCGTCGCTGCTGGGGTTGGTGACATGGTACTTGACTCCACCGGTGACTCTGTCATGGAAATACAGACCCCAATGAAAGTCGTTCTGGCCAGGAGGGTCATTACGGATGTGAAGAACAACGTAGAAGGTGTTGAGTGGCAGTCCAGCGAGGATATCGTCCTGGATCTTGCGGATGGCTGCAATTCTTTCGCGGGGATTCAAGCCAGTGAGATCGGCACTGTACTTCTCGGTCAGGTTCTCCATTGCGGAATTGCCTGACTAGAATGAGCGGAAGTGCGTGTTTTCGTGAAAAGTGTCACACGGTTTATCCGCTTGGCAAGTGAAATACGGGGTTTTGGAAAGCTTGACAGTAGCCCTTTTGCTTGTCTAGATACATGAGTGATCAGCGAATGCATCTCCAATCGCGCCATGAAGGATACGTACTTTGATCTTCGTAACGTGTTTTTCCCACCCCTCGGTTAAAGCAACCTTCGAGGGTGTGCGTGAGATCTTCAACCAGGATGTTGTGAGCAATCGTGTCAAAGTCCAGCTTCGTATGAGTGATACTAATCTTGAGAGACGTTTTAGAGTGTCGTTGTCAAGGCAGGAAGTTTTGGAGGAGAGAGACACAGGCAATTACTGAGTACGGAGCCAACGATATTGATTCAGTGACCGAGTTGCTGAAGTGACAGTGATTTATTCTGTGTTACTTCTACAGGGCCATCTGACATATTCACTTAAGACCATCTTTCACTATGGATCTCTCTGAGCTGGACTTCAACCTTACCTTCTGTCCTGATCAGATCTGTTCTCATCGTCCATGATAACACAAATTAGCTAGGCGACTGACATCTCGATCAGTGTTATGCAAGAGTGGAGACGTTTTTTGTCACAATCATAGGTCCCCCCAACAGGTGAAATTTAGTCTGAAACTGTCTAGAGGTGTTTATTGGGGGCGACACTCGGACTCTTTGCGCTTCATTTCTGATTGTACAAACAGGAAAAGGGAAATGCGTAGTTTTTCACAACTCAGTTAAATGCATGACTAAATGAATATCGACATAGGAGGAATGAGCACTAAGGCATTAAGCACCCAAGCAACTGCCAATTCAGATCAACGGGCAATGCCTTGCAGTATGCTAAGTTGGCTGCTCTTCATAATGTTTGGACTGTTTGCACGAAGATTCCATGGCCTATTTTATACTAGTCGTTTGATAAACGCAGGGATCACTGGGTTCACCATCCTTCGAGACTACAATGCTTTTTCTTCAAAGCAGTAGTCAATTTTATGAACAATACTCCCTACTGCTGGTAATGATTACATCCAGAGCTTCATGGGTGTTCTCGAGACATGAGTTTGTGAGTTGGGAGTATCGAGAAAAGGTTCTCTGGCCTGTATGTAATTGGAGGAAATAGGTTTGGTCGCCTATCTACCGCCTTGCCAGTCACAAATGCGATTCCTCAGAGAGGGAGCCATTCTCGAAGCCTTAATAAAGATAGAAAGCTGATTTAAATGATTCAAGGCATAGCATACCACAGTTTTTCTGCGCACCAAAGATACGATCGAAAGTCCTTGCCATCAAGTCGGATTCCCTGGCGGCTGGCGTAGCTTTGCTGGGCAAACTTGACCTGAAAAGGCCTGGGTTGGGCAAAGGAACCTGAATCATGCTGCGCGATCAGCATCTAGTGGACGGTGTCCATCACAAATGTGCATTACCTAACAAGAGCCTTGTATGTTGAAGGGCTATCTCTTGTTCCAGCTGCTTAGGCTACCGTTGCCGATGTTGTTGAGATGACTGTTTAGAGCCATGAAGCCTTTGTGACACGAGAAGTGCGCATCATCCCTAGCAGAACGGTCACCGTATTAGAGAAGTGTACCAGCTTTTGCAAGGGAGCCTTTTTCCGATCAGCCCATTTAGGCTTCTTGAACCGACCTCGGCGGCCCGTATGTCAATCATGCCCAAGAAAAGCTTGGGCTGTTCAATGATCCGGATATTATCTTTTCCCCCCATCATGCGATGATCCGAGCAGGGGACCATGCTTTTATGACACCGCGGGGTAATCCGGCCTTCAAGCAACCATTCGTCGTGAAGTTTACTGTTTCAAGTCTCTTCGTCCGGGTCTACAGCGGAAACCGGCCTTGATTGCCGTTCATGGACAAGGTGGATGGTCTCCGCAAGATTTCCCCGCCCTTTGCAACTCCACATTGCAGGCAAAAAGTGGTGCCATCCCGCAAGATCCCTTGTATACTGCGTTCAAAACAAGGATTCGTCTACAATGGAGTTGAGCTTAGGGCCGCTATGTCATGGTGTAGGCCTATAAAATGGGCCCTACTTCCGTGTCTTTTTTTCTGTCGTTGTATGCTACGGAGTCTCATTTGCATAAATCATCCTGCCATAGGTCTTTTCTCAGCGTCATGAGGTATTCTAGTCTTGGTCTTCTGAGCTTGGCCACTCTGGTATCAGCCAGTGCAGAAGACCCTTACTATGCGAATTTGACATGGGAAGCCCCACGCACCTTGTCGAACTGGTCGAACTTGACTGTCGAGACGCACACTGGAACTTTCATTGGCATGCTCAATGATACCTACCCCCATGTTCGACAATTCCTTCGAGTTCCATATGCGCAGGTACATTCAAGCTTTTCTCGGACGATTCTCATACCGCATATTGATCTTGTCTTCTTCAGCCTCCCGTTGGGGATCTACGTTGGATGCCTCCGCAAAAGCCGCAAAGGTCCAAGAAGCGGATCGATTCTACCTTTTATGGCCCAGGTAACTCCCTACGGTACCCATAAGATTTGTTCCTCGGCGTCCACTCACATCCTTGAACAGCTTGTCCTCAGTACGTGACTGCGCCAGCCAGTTTCTGGAATACCTACGAGCCCCCCAATGTGCTGCTCAACATCGGCGAGAAATTGGATCAAGGCTCCACTGCCTGGTCGTCGGCCGAAGATTGTTTATCAATGGCTATCTGGACGCCTGCTTCAGCTAATCGCACCTCTAAACTCCCGGTGGCGTTATTCGTAACAGGTGGCGGCGGTATCACGGGTGGAATTGATATTCCCTCTCAGCTGCCGGCACATTGGGTCTCGCGATCTCAGGAGCACATTGTGATTACCATTAATTATCGATCAAATATCTTCGGGAGTGGGTTGACTTTACTACCAGGCGAGACCTTGACTGACCTTGTTTGCAGATCCCAAATCCCGGGCATTGAATGAGACCTCTTTGACCCTGCTAGATGTCAGAGCTGCAGTCGAATGGGCCTATGAGAATATCGAATCTTTTGGAGGAGATGCTGAAAACATAATGGTACGATTTTCAGAATTACCCTCTACTATATCTAATCTCTGATTGGGCAACTAGCTGTGGGGTCAATCGCAAGGAGGTATCTTGACGCATCTGTATACTCTTGCGTTCCCCGACGACCCTCTCGCTGCCAAGTTTGGAGTGATCTCACAAGGTGCATCGGCCACCCTGGACCTGGCAACGGCCGGTGATGTTTATCAAGATTTTGACATTGTTGCCAAGGGGCTTGGATGTAATTATGGAGACGACTACGAAGCCGAGCTTGAGTGTATGCGACAGATTTCCTGGGTGCAGATTGAGGAATACATTAACCGCTACAACGCTACGCCTTCGATTGCTTTTACTAACTATATCCGTGAGTTTAGCTTCCTCAGCCTTCGACTGTCGGCTAATCCTGCAATCTAGCCGATGAAAGATACATCTTTTCAAATGAGACCGAGCGATATTCTCAGGGAAAGGTTGCTCCGGGACCGTCGATTCGATCTGACGCCGCCAGGGAGTTTCCGGATCAGAACAGTACATACGTTGCCGAAGAAGAAGGATTGTCCGACTGTCTTGCACGTTCTGACTCGGAGCTTCGCGCGTCCATCGGCCTTGACACCTACCGATATTATTGGGCCGGCAAGTAGACGTTCGTCACCCTAGGTAAATGCTCTGGGGCTAACAATTGTCTTCCCGCAGGAAACTTCAGTAACATCAGCCCAGTCCCCTGGCTCGGCGCCTTTCACTGGACTGATCTCCTCATGATATTCGGCACCTATATGCTGGATGTCGGCAACATCACCGAGCTCGAGGTCAAAACCTCGGAGACGATGCAGGATTTCTTCCTAGCATACCTCAAAGATGCCTCGACAATCAATACCACTGTGGGATGGACTGCATTCAATGGCAGTGCGCCTGGAGGGGGCGTTATCCTTGAGTTTGGCAAGGATGTTCCTGTTCGGAATGTCACTGGGGATTGGCTAGATGGTGGCTGTTGGAATTCTTCGATTCCCTTCCGGATCGATGGGTAGAGCAGCGATGTTGCGAGATGTCATCTGCGAAGCATCTTCCTGATGTAGTAGTTCTGCGACCCAGCGTCCGAGAGAGAAGCAATTGTTGGAAACTGATCGATGCCCTATGTCTTCATATTTTCAACTTCTTTGAAAGGGTGGCTCAATGATACATGTTGCCATAACTCTTGGCTCTTATCTTGCTGACAGATCTGCCATGTCAGGCTTCTGGTTTGCCCTTTGTGAAGATTGCAGAAGTCACTAGGCAGAGGAAATATGAGCGAAGCTTTGGGAGTGTGAGACGGGAGAAGGCGCTTGCCCCTTTTCGGTAATGAGGGACTCCTGTTATGATCCATATCGCACAGAAAGAGTTGTCTTCTTTGACTTCTTTCTCTCACACTGTTACCACACTTACAACCTTGCACTCTTTCTGTCTACATATCAAGCATTACATTCTGATCGTGCATGCCCAGCTACCACCACAGCAGTTTGACCACTACTGCATCTCCTATCACTTGTTAACTCTGTTCTTCACGAGGCAGACGACCCGTGCTGCAGGGTGTTGACATCAACAGTCCCGCAGATGGTTGCCTGGGACAGTATGTTTCCGTGAGAATTTGTGCTCGCAAAGTGGGCTTCTGAGAACGCAAAAACAACAAGATCTGATCGATCGTTCGATCGTTTATGTAGGGGGGATATCTATTTTCATTAATAAGAACATACACACGCTTAGGCTGATCACGCTGCCAAAGATGGCTCAACTCACCCATCTCCCGACCGAGATCATACTCCACATTATCTCTTTTGTACAGTCCTACGGCGATATTGCGGCGTTGGCTGCACAGTCTTCCCATCTCTACCAGGCGTGTGATATGAGGGCCCGTGAGAGGTTCCGCCAGATCCGCATTACAAACAATGCCAAGCATCTTGAGAGCGCCTTCGCGGCCCTGATGGACATCCTGAAACAGCCATATCTAGGCCGCTATGTGCGTCATATTGAGTACTGGGAGCCTGTGACGATGGCCTACCGGCACCCACCCTCCTGTGAATTCGATGCGTCATCACCAGCTGAGGAAGACATGGAAATGATCCGAGCTGCAATCTACAGAGCAGGATTTCCTGACCGTGGGATTGAACCCCTGATTACGATAGTTAAGCAGATCTCCGGTGTCACCCATCGCAGGGAAAAAGAGGAGTTTCATTCAGTCAGTTATCCAGCCAATCATCCAGCCAGGTCAGCCGGCCTCCTCCCTTGAGCTGCAATCATTTCAGTGCTTACCCTCAAACCTAATCTAGGCTTTTTCGTTGCCACGAGCCCCTTCTCGCGCAGGTTCTGACAGCACTTCTTATCTCCGTGGCACCGGAAGTAGAATCCATGGCCCTCTCCCAGCCCTTTCCCAGCCAGATTGTCGTGCCCTGGCAAACAGACCCCATCAACCACAAGCGTATAAGGCTCCCTTTGCATTGGCTTCTACACCAAGTCAACAACAGGGACACGTTCCCGGGTGCCCGAGGGCCGAAGCTCCTGAGAAAGCTTCGCGACGTATACTTGATCGACGAGACGTGCGACACATCCTGGATAGAAGATGAAGCCATTCTTATGACGGACGTCTTTGACTTCATAAATCTCTTTCGCCGTCTTCCATCGATTGAGTCGATTGGCATGGATGGGCTGAGAACAAATGTCGTCGGTAAGCACGGGGTCTCCTTTGCCTCGTCCAATATTACCCGTATCCGGATCGAGCACTCGACGGTCGACAGCATGGACTTGGCAAGTATTATCTGTCTTTGCAAGCAGCTCCGAGAGTTTGGATGCTCCATCGGGGCCGAGTTAGTCGGTGGCGACCTTAGAGGTACATGGACCGCATTTCGAATCGTCTTCCAAGCGCTTTTGGTCCACCGTACAACCTTGGAGCTTCTACATATAGATGCCGCATACATAGATCTTAATACAGATACGGTAGAACGGGTTCTTCTTGGCCTAAGTGAGGATTTCGAAAAACGCGGACAAATGGGAGCAATCCGAATTGCGCATGAGATGGCTTTGATCGATAGGCAAGTGAAGCTGCCGGTCTGGATTTGGGACCAAGCCGGTTCTTTGGCCGACTTCTCCGCCTTGAAGCACTTGGATCTGGAGATTCAGTACCTGTTGTACATGGCGAGGGGGGTGAGGACCGCGAGAGACGATGAATACCAGCTCGCTGATCGGTTGCCGCCCAAGTTGGAGCATCTCCTGATCAACGCATATGAGAAAAACCAGAACGAGAATTTCGACAAGCAGGTGGACTCCTTGAGATCATCGGAGAGAGAGCAGCGTCTCAGCAGCCTGAAGACTATTCTGGGAATCGATCCCACAATCCCGGTGGTCCCGCCATGGGAAGAAGGGCCTGGGTTAAGTGCACATGTGCGTCGGTTGATCGAGGACGTTTCGGATCGGAAGAAGAGCAAGTGAAGCAATTTATCCTTGATCCGAGTATCAGTGATGAATCCCCAGAATTTCTCAGGCATCTGAACACAATCATTGCACTCCTGCGCGAAGAACGCTTCAGGTGGTGAGAGTGATTTAGCGATTGTCTAGGTCTGGGAAGTATTCTGACTTGGGCGATGCCCGTGTACATGTACTGAGTCACACAAGCCGCACCAGAATGTTGTTAATTTCTGCCATAGTACCAAGAATGAATGTATCTTCCATTTCTTTGAACCATAATACACTGTTCTACTGTAATTTGTTACTTGTGATGCTTTGCAAATGTCCGGTCCAGCCCTTAAGCTTTGCAGCCCCGACCCACCGGTACCGTACCCGTACCCGTACCTGAAACAGTGGACCCTGGCCCGTGCGCGCGCAACCCGACAGATTCTTTTCTTACCGCCATAAGTTACAGCCTCCGTAGGGGATTATCAACACACCACAAAAGAACAAGCGCACCGGAAGGTCGAAAACAAAATGAACCCGCTTCGCTACCTCGCCCCTCCGACGCCCTACAAGGAGCTCTCCACGACCAACAAGAAGGGCCTAAAAGAGCGCCTCAGCTACGCCGAGGCCCTAGAGCACCACCCGGGCCTGCAGCTGTCCGCCGAGCAAGCCGAGCTGCTGCACACCTACCAGCAAGCATGCGAGACGCTCCTCGAGGAACCGGGCAACGTCAACGCCGCGATGCGCATGATGCAGTACGAGCAGTCGCTCGAGCCCACTGGCGGCAGTCTCAGCAGCCCCGCCGCCCCCGTCAACCTCTCCTTCGACCTCGCCACCAAGGTCAAGCTCGGCGAGGAGCTCGACAACCTCTACAGCGTCTGGGCCGTCACGCGGTACCGGAAGTACCTGCCCACGGGGATCCAGGAGGAAGCCGCCAAGCACCCGTCCTCGACCGCCGCGGACCCGTGGCACACGGCCTTCTGGACGCCCTTCCACGGCCGGTTGGAGGCCGAGGCCGCCGCATTCAACGGTGTTCTGGCCGGCGAAACCCGGCACAATGAGTGCCCGACCTCGATCCTGTTGATGCTGCTCTGCGACCGCCACACGGTCGACTGGGACGAGACGCGCGCGCTGATCCGCTACGCGGCTGAGGGCGCCGAGGGAGCGATCCAGGGTCTCCCCGAGAGCGACTTCGGGGAGTTGCTGCGCACGAAGGACGTGGCCGGGTTGGCGACGCGGCTGGCCCGCGACGAGTCCGGTTGGAGCTGCTCGACGGAGTATGTGTTGGGCGTCAGCACGCTGCTCATGGGCTTCTTTGCCAATACCCTGGCCGATACGCTGTTCGAGACCGAGGAGGAGCTCATGGATCCCACTAAGTGGGAGCCCAAGAAGGTGCTGCGCGAGCGGCTGGCGTTGGCAGAGGGCCATGAGCAGGCGTTCCGCGAGTTGTTGCAGGAGATGTATGTGCAGATGTTGGTCGGGTCGGATGATGAGGATGAGGCCGGATTTCCCGGGTATGACGATTTCGATGATCTGGATGATGATGAGTGGGAGGAGTTTGAGGGGGATGTGGAGGAGGAGGATGATGGCGATGAGTCGGATGAGTATTAGTGCCTGCCGCTTGATGCCTGAGGATGTTAATTTGACAGCAATGACCATTACATTCCGCCCTCTTCATCTTTTCAAATCGGATTAAGTAGCAATTGGAGTCATCTGTCCCATCGCCATAAAGTCATCGATCACAAAGACTCAGACCCGCGTCACCCACATTAGCTCTCCAAGAAACCCCAGCTCACCCACAGCCACCCCATCCATGCTCAAATCATTCATCGAAATCAAAATCACGAATCTGCCTCCAATCCAACACCATCCCCCTCGACGACGGCCACGCCTCCACAAATCCCTCCGCATAATAGATCTCGTGCTCCTCCGGCCACGCATGCACCAGCTTCGTGACCTCCGTGCTCCGAAGGGCAGCCTCCTTCTCCTCCCCTTCTTTATCTGTTTCGCCAATCCCCAAGCCGACCACATACTCGCGAAGGACTTTCTACCGGAGATGCGCCACGACCACGTTCCCCAGCTTCTTGTACTTGTGGTTCGCGGCGATGAGCAGGTCCGTCAGCTGAAAGGTGCAGATTCCGTCGCTGATGAGGCGGGCCATGGCGACCACTTCGCCGGTTTTTTGCGTTTCTGGGTTGGTGGTGGTAATTTTTTCGGAGGTGGAAGGTGAAGCTGATGCCGTGTAGGTGATGTAGCAGCCGTACCAGCTTCCCCGGAGGGCGGATTCGGCTTGTTGGGCGGTTGGTGATTTCGGGTGTTTCTTGGTGTGGCGGAGGTGGAGGTAGGATTCGACGGCGGGGTAGCCCTGGTGGAGGGTGTAGTTCGGTGGGAGGACGGCGGGCATGGTTTGAGGGTGCGTGAGTGGTAATATGGTTTGGTTTGGGTGTGGAGAGTTTGAGATGCGATTGTGGTTGTGGTCGTTGTACTTTAGTAGTGGTATGTATTATGGAGAGAGTGGGCTGGGATGGGAGAGGGGAAGTATTTTATGAAGGGGCTCGAGGCTGTGTTGTTCTATGTTACGGGGCTTCATTTAGACGTTGCTTCATCCCTCGTTTGACATTATACTTGATTTGAGTTCTGAAATCAATCATAAATGGATCAAAACCACAGTAAAATGCGTCAAATGTCCAACAAATTGCAGCTTGGAGGTACGTTCAGCCAACTGCACCTATACTCAGTTTTCAATTGCACGCAACTCCTCTCATCTCCACACGGGTCCCCAGAAATCATCAGGACCCTGGTACGCTGATTCAAATTTCTGACAACGCGGGTGCTCAAAGTCGTCCCACGACCCCTGAGGCCAGATCGGGATTTGACAAAACTCATCGTCATGACAGCCATGGCACTCCTTCCACACTGTCCAACTTAAATAGTCCATCAGTGATCGCAAGACATCAACCGCGACATCATATTCTTTCGTCTCCAGGACTTCGACAAACGAAGCGCAGATCCGACTGCTAACAGCATAAACTGCGCGGTGGGCAAGCGAGTCATCGGCAGCATTGGCGGGGATGAACTGAGTTGCGCATCTCTCCATTTCTTCGTCAACATCTCTGTTGTCCTGATCGACGAATGTATTCCAAAGGCGTGCAACCTCTGCAACCAGAGAGAACAAGCCGTGATGGTGGTGGTGTCTTGAAGTCAGTTCACGCAGCGGGTGGCTGTACTTCTGGACAATCATATCAGTGATCGCTTGCCAGTTCACCTGTCTGTGTCCGACATCATGCGCCATTACGAGAGATGTGAGGCTCTTGCGGATGGGTTCCAACTCTGCAAATGGAAGGTGGTTAAGACGTGGGGCGGTGCTGTCGTCCGGAAAAAGATTCAGGGAATGATTGTAAGCCGTGACGAAATGATCGTAGTTCAAGACCACCCGCTCACCGCCGATGCCATTGTACCTGGCCCTCATCACTTGGAGGACCTCGGTCGGTTTCCCTCCCTTCTTCTCATTGTCCCCTTTCCTCGGACTAGAAGACCTCACTCTTGCCACGTGAACAGGCTCCAGGTTCTGTTCTGAATTGCATAGAATCACCTCGAACCCCGAAGCCAGCCGAATAACCCCATCCACCCGATCATTCCACTCTTCCCTTGCAATGCGACACACGGCCTCTGCACGCACATTCTCCTGCAAGACGCCACCGTTAAACTCATCTTCAAATAGCACCCGGTCCTGCAGGTCGAGAGTCCCAATCTTGGATTTGCCAGCTGACATCCCATCGATAAGAATGAGGCGAAGATTCTTGGCCGTAGTGTAGGTGTGGAGCCATCCGCCATTGTCTTCCCCGGCTGGTCCATCTTGGTCCCCGCCCATCACTTGTTGAGAGCCAGATGAAGGTTTCGGAGGTGTCTCGGGTCTCTTCGGTCCTGATCGCGCGAAAGCAAATGCATGCTCGGGGTCGAAGGCCAGCCATCGGACTCCGGTAATGTGCTCTGGATGGCCGTCACCGTGGTAGAGTTTGATTCCCTGTGGCATTTCTGCCAGGAAGAATGACATGCCGTTGTGGTTGAGTGCTGAGCCCCATTGTCTCATGGACGAGTGGATGGCGTTGAAGATGTGGTTCGCATTCTGGACAGGTTCAGGGGGAACGCTGTCAGCGGCAAGAGGAGAGGTGGCAGCTCCTATGGCGGAAATCAAGGCGAGAATGCACGACCGATGCATTTTTTAATCTGTGAGAAGAGTGGACTGTATTGATCAATGCAACACATCTGGCTGGAAAGATGTGCCTTTATCTGAGATAAGGGAGTCGATGGCAGACACGCAATGCATGCATGGACATTACCTGATCAGGAAATCAAGGCCGACGGCCTGGAGAGTTGATCAGGCGCCCAGGCACCCAGGCACACTACTCCTGCTCATCATCTTTGTTGACGCGTCATCCGGTCTGTCACCACCTGCTCGCAAAAGCAAGATTGCGATACCATGATCTTCCGTCTTGCATCCGCCGTTATTCCATTCACATTTTATGGTTCTTCATGGCCTTTCTCTGCGAGTACTAACATTCCATTATACGCAAGTTCGCTGACATCCCACGTAATAGCCTGCGAAGGGATTACCATCAACCACCTCTTTTCTAGCCACTTCGACAGTTTCATTTAAGTCACCCACGACACAGCTAGCCGGCTTTATCGATCACTGCCACAATGGCTACCTTCTCTGTGACATACGAAAAGAAAAGAAAACCGCCAATGATGACAATCCATAAGAGTTGTAGGACAACCCTGCTGTATGTGCCAGGCTTTTATCAACCACGAGAATGTCATTCATAGGGCAGACCATTTCTTTCGTTCCTAAGAACCTCCTTCTTACATTTGCCTGCCCCAGTGGAGTTTTATGAGAAGGCTTCGTTCTTCGCTCTCATTCAGTGGCACATTTACCTCCTCCGCAAGCGTGGAATGGATTCTCTCGGTACCGGACTTGCCACGGCAACAAACAGTGGGTTAGCTGCAGGTCTGATTGATGAAAATTCGGGGAGAGAAGCTCATCAAAAATGCTTGGCTCCGGGTCATGAGAGCTCGTCTGCGCGGAAGTGCTATGCTGTGAAGTGTGGGACATCTCACAAATTACATTGAATTGAGCATCGGAATCAAGGGTCTGGCTTCCGAGGTCGAAACCCATCATTTTACGGAAGCTCCGCTCGTGAAATGGTACCGGTGAAGCATCAACTGTGCTTTGTTGAAAGCGACTCACGGGAAAGACTCTTGTTGTGAAATAGTAAGTTTCGTCTTTCCTTACTTCGCTTCAGCGCTCGGAGTAGCATAGTGAAGGTGTATCTTAGTCTCGCATTCACTACTGTCTGCAGGAATCTATTTCTCCGCCGTGCATTCCTTGATGCTCACTTAACTGACCTTCCTAGAAGGGGACATTTGCCGAAAACCGGCATCCAAAGAAAGCCTCCGTGCAAACCATGACTCACGATGCGAGCGATGCCAAGAACATCCGAGCCACTTCATCAGTCGTCTGATGAATACATGAGGTTGTTGCCTGAAAATGCGTGCACATCTCCCGAAAGGGACGTAGCTTGCGAGGATGGGGCCCGAAAAAAAATCAAGCAACCGACGGAAGTGGGCCGCCAAGAAACTCGGGGTTAGATTGGCTCACCACTGCCAAGACCTTGTATACGTCGGCCCAAGGGTCTTTCTAGCCAGTTATACGGTGCTTGATCGCATGCTAAGTGGATCTTATCAGATTGATCAATCGTTCCACGCTCCGAATTATCAATCAAACCTTGCTTCCACAGTGTGGCACTTGTGGGTCTTCGGGGTTTTTCGTCTTGGACAAGACAGAACTTTCTATGCTTTTCGCCCCGTCAGGGAGATGTTGTCAGAAAAGGAAATCTCTGCATGCAACAACCGGGCTAAATACGAAGCTGGCGGGGAAGAGGCCGCCACTATTGACTTTTGACTTGTGGTTCTCTTTCGTCGGCTATATGTCCCAAAAGATGCCTTCAACGGCGCTACACATATCGCACTGGAGTCCACAAGTCCGATGACTGCGAATCTACATGCTGAACTAAATGCATCAGTCTAGATACTCCGAGCCAAGGAGGCATCGTGCAATGATCAAGTGGAGATTGATAACTGGTTCGCTGGAGATTAGCTCGATTTTCTCCGGTGGGTTCCGCCACGCCTGTGTAATGAGCGTGCTCGAATAGGACCCTCATTGCGAGGAAGTGGGTAGGTCCAATATGAGGATTCTGTGCGATATAAAGATTGACTTGACACCCGGACTACGCTGATCTCGGGAGTATCTTGTCCATCAGCCGGCAAAATGAGAGTGACGAGTACACTTCTCCTGATCTTAGCCTGGACGGGTGTCCCTGTCCTGGCAGGAGGGTTTTCTATGTCTGCCCCTGAGCTTGCAGACTACTGCTTCTATGCCATATACGAGTCTCTTAGCTCGTACACGTATGCAGGTGCTACTACAACCAGCTCAAGCTCAACCGATACGTCGACTTCTGAGAGCTCTTCTAGTTCCAACAGTTCAGCAAGCGGTTCAACCTCGCATGGCTCCTCCTCCTCAGGTGCCGTCGTCACAACACCACATGGCTCCTCCTCAAAACGGGCATTCGCAAAGAGGATGGCTCGACGTGGTCATCACGGTAGTTCTTCTACTGGAGGCTGCACGAGCACAGTGGGTGCCATGTCCTTGTATGCCAGTGCGAAGGCGTGGTGTAACAAGAAGCAACTGGAAGCCACCATTCCTTACTGGCAAAGCCTCTGTGAGCAGAATAGTGCTACTCTGATTGATCTGACTGATATCGTTGCCAATGCCACCGATTCTTACATCGCATCTTTGCCAACCATCGACCCTGAAACCAATAGTACGACGACAACCGGCACTATTGAGAGTCCAGTCCTGCTTAGCCACTCGTACTACAAGCGAGCTTATAAATCTTATGTATGTGTTTCTTGAAGAATCCCTGGACTATTCATTGACTGGAAAATGATAGGTCACCCACGATTACGCACTGAGCAAAGACAAACGTTATGGCTGGGGTCTTATGGGCTATTGGGGTGGAATACTGGCTCTTGGCATGATCGTCAAGGCCTGGAAATCCTTCCGAGCCCACCTCAATGGCCCCGGACGTGGCGATTCTGAGAAGAGTGGCTTCTATGCGGCTGGCCGTAACTCTTGCGCACCAGTGGCTGCTGTTACTCACTTCGTCCGGACTCACTTTGTCATTCCTGCCAGCTTTGCCCCGAGCCTGTCCAATCATCAGCAGCTCTTCTGGTTTCACACCATCCCGAAACGGCTAGATCTTCTGATCGTCTTTGGCTGGTGGGCCGTGTGTATCATTCTGTCGTGTGTTGACTACCAGAGTTTCCGCGGGAATATCCAGTACGTTACCATCACAGATTAGCAGAATTGGGTCTGACGAGCAAATAGGACGCCGAGTCTCTACCAACAGAACTGGCAATACTCTTCTGATCGTACGGGAATTCTGTCTTATGCCTGTCTTCCATTTCTTTGGCTTTTCGGTGGACGAAACAACATCTTCCTTTGGGCAACAGACTTCAATGTCCAGTCTTTCAACATCTTCCACCGTCATGTGGCTTGGGCTTGCACTCTTCTGGCTATTGTTCATTCAATCAACTACACTGTGGTTTTTCAGGTCTACGGTTGGTACTCCTCAATGCAGTCATTAATATCATGCTAACAGGCTGGCGTATCAGACGGCAGATATCACAGTGCACTAAAGCAGAATTACTTCTACATGGGTATTGTGGTATGTAATCATTGTAAGCACAATTCTTCTAGAACGCAGCTAACATATCCCAGGCTACAGTGGTGATGTCTGTTATGCTCTTCCAATCCGGCACATGGCTTCGTCAGAAGTTTTACGAGACCTTCTTGATCATCCACGTTGTCCTAGCAATCCTAACCATATACAGTCTATTCCGGTAAGTCTTCCCGGATAACAGCATTACCTCGTGACTAAGAGCGACCAGCCACACCAGCTTTGACGGCACCGTATACAACGGCTACCTTTGGCCGATGGTCGCCATCTGGGGCTTTGACCGCACTGTGCGCTACCTCCGTGTGATCTACTGCAACTGGAACGTCCGCTTCGGCAAAGGCTTCATCAACACCACCTCCTCCACTGTATCCTACAGCCCGGCCAGCGATCTGATCCGCATCGAAATGACCCCCGCCGCCCACAGCCTCACTCCCGCCCCTGGTCAGCACTACTACCTCTACCAGCCCTTGACACTACGCGGCTGGGAGAACCACCCCTTCACTCTGGGCTGCTACAACACATCTGGTGCTGAGGCGAAACTCATCTTCTACATCCGTCCTTACGACGGCTGGACCCGGCGTCTCCGCGACCAGTGCCAGAAGTCCAGGGGTAAGGACTTGACCATCGCGCCTCGGTTGCTCTTAGAAGGCCCCTACGGCCACCAAGTCCCGCTGCACACGTTCGATACTCTTCTTTTGATTGTCGGAGGCACCGGTATCGCCGCGGCAGTTCCCTACATTCTCAACCACGTTTCTCGTCTCGCAGCCGGAGGCAAGACCCGCACCACAAGGATCCACCTCGTCTGGTCCGGCCGTCAGAGACAGATGTTCGATGAAGTCTGCTGCGCGGATCTAATCACTGCGCTGGAGTGCGCGGATATCCACGCTACGCTGTATTGTACGGACAAGAGCAGCATGGGTGCGATGACGACTATTGTCGCCGGCGAGAAGTCCAGCGCTGAAGTCCCGCAGATCGGTGCGGTGGGTGCAGAGGCCAAGGAGGCCGGCCAGTTCGTGCAGGATTCCTCCAGTCAGGAGTCCGGACCCATGAAGGTGGAGGATCTCGGTCTGGAGGTGCGCTACGGGCGCCCGGACATTACGGCTACGGTCCAGTCGGTCACGGAGGAGGCCCGAGCCAGTGTGTCTCGCTTGGCGGTGTTGACGTGTGGTCCGGCAGTGATGGCGGATGAGTGCCGGATGGCGGTCTATGGGGTGATGAAGGGGGGATTCCGCCAGGTGGAGTACTTCGAGGAGGCTTTCGGATGGTAGACTGGGTTGAATTTCTACTTTACTTCTCTATGGGGGTGATGGGGGATGACTTATGATGTACTGGGTATCCTTTAATGCAGGTAGTTATGTTTATAGCTCTAATAAAAAGTTTATGATGTTACTCAAGCAAAACAAGGGCTTCTCTCGCCGACAGATGCACTAAGATTGATTCTTGGCCTGCCACATCTACATTGATAGCCTTGTGATGTAAGCCAACTATGTAGCGCGAGAATTACATATTCTAGGCTCCCATAACTTGTGCCACATGATTAGACGTACGAGTCCATGGAGTCAATGCCATCCCAGACCGGTGATGAAAGTTTCCATTTCTATCTATCTGGCCAGTGCCCAACTCCTGACTTAGCGAGGGAATCAAAGGAAACCAGAGCCGAGATATCGGAAGCGCACACTGCTGGCACTCGCAAACTGCATCCCGAAACGGCTGGGTGGGGCCCCCGTGTAGGGCTGCCAAGAGATCCGAGCCACTCGTCCGACCGGGACCACTATCCGTATTGAATTCGCAAGGTGGTACCCAGATCAGTCTTATGCGGATTTCGTTTTTGCGTTAAGATGTTCTGTCCGTTTGGTTCATGTCAGCCACCGTGGGAGATAATGAGCCGGTGGGGAGGGACCTATGGGCTACCAGACTGTATTTATGGTTATAGCGTTCCAATCCGCAACAATCACCGTTCACCGAACACGCGCATTCCGGAAGGAACAGGAGCAGCCGGGATTAGGGTTATGAGATAGCCTCCTGTGTCATGCTTTACTTTGGGTTGTCAGACATTAGAATTGACAGTCCTGCAACAATTTCCGATATGGTGTAGTGGCTAACATCGCCGTCTCTCACACGGCAGCCGGGGGTTCGATTCCCCCTATCGGAGCACATTCTCTTTTGCTGTATCGGTTTATGTTTTGCCTCTTCCTCCTCGGATTTCTTGTTCTGGTTCATATTAGCACCTTGAGCAGGATCTTTACATGCAACATCCGATATGGTGTAGTGGCTAACATCGCCGTCTCTCACACGGCAGCCGGGGGTTCGATTCCCCCTATCGGAGCTTATTCTCTTTTGATATTTTTGTCTGTAATTTCGCTCGGGAGCCAACCGAGCTAGGGTGCAACGTGCGGCGGGCAGAAGCCTAGATAACAGGTATATTATATTCACCTACTTTTAGCCGATATCTGCAAGCATTGCAGCTTCCCTTTTCCTTATCTCCGAAGTCAACTTTGCCTTTTATCCCATGCGCGGAGGCTGAGAGAGGAATAGAAAGGCAGACGTCGGATATCATGAAGCCGGTCCGGGTTAGATATATACACGGCTACTGCCGCTTCATCCCTCCGTGTAGAAACAATGAGACTCGAACAATTGATACTAAGCACGCTAAGTTGCAACCAATTTACAAATAAACCGTGGAGAAGTGCATGTCGTGTTTGTATATGCCATGCTTGAAAAGTATCGCACAAATTGAATCCAGATTAACGTGTTTGCCAGCCATCATAGCACAAAATACTCTTCACCATCATCCTGCTGCTAGCCGCCTGTCCCGAACCGCCTTAGTCAAATTGTCACTTACCTCTTGACATTTTAAGACACTAGACACAGTCAGTATCATCACCGGACTACAAAAATATCTTTCCCTGCTCCCTCTTCCTTCATTATCCCCACCGTAGGCTCTCAATCACCCGGTACTCTTGTGCCTCCGACATGGATGCTAGAGTCGAGCATATATCTCAACCCCAGAAAGGCAATTGCAACTTGACAACACAACCGTGCCAGCATAGCGCCCAGCACCCAGCCCGTAGACCGTGGCAAATATTCAACCCCCACGCGCAACAAAAGAGCAATAAGAAAAATCCCCAAAAAGTCGAGCCCGAAGGCTTCTATTCTCACTCCGATAGGGGGAATCGAACCCCCGGCTGCCGTGCACCAAGGAAATTGAGAGACGGCGATGTTAGCCACTACACCATATCGGACGTTGCATGGAAAGAGCCTGTTCAAAACGCCACTATGAGCCAAGTCAAGCCCCCCAGATAGAAAAGGCAAAACATCAGTCTACCGCAAAAGATAATGAGCTCCGATAGGGGGAATCGAACCCCCGGCTGCCGTGTGAGAGACGGCGATGTTAGCCACTACACCATATCGGATGTTGTATACAGTGTAGTTCAAACTCTGCCAACACGTTCCTAGATACAAGCTCAAGTCATATCATCAGCAGAGTAGACGACCAGATTGCTCAGCTTGCGAAAGTCATTTGCTCTCCGCAGCTGCCACGACATCAAAGAGCGAAAGTCGAAACAACGTTCAAAGGAAAAGGCAAATAAAACAAAGAGCAACGGACAGAACAAAATAGGTTATGAAGCAAACAGAATCCGATTGCTTCCTCCGGCTGAGGTGGTGCAGATGGTCTGCCGTGCTCGACACCGACCACCGTTGAAGTGTGGAAATTCGACATTTCCAAGGCACATATTTTCCGGCACAAGAATCGTCACTCTACTTCTCTGCACGCGCCGTATTCGGCTTCACGCGTGGGTATAGTGACGCTATGTCGTATAAAAGACGACCACGAGACTGGCGGATTCCCCCAGCTGAGAACCAAAGACGTCCCATTCCGAAACATGCGGTTTCCCCCTCGATGCCAGGGCAAGCTCTCCAGCACGACACTGGCTGGTGTCGGTTTGACGAACGATGTGTAGCAGACACCCTGCAAGCTCCGACTCAACAATCGACATCCGCCACGCCGAGCTCGCATCTTGTGGTTCGCCTCGCGAGGCCGAAACAGGAGGCCATTAACATCTGGCCTACATCGCGGGTACCTATACGCCGTCTGGAGACCGCTTCTCTGCCTATCTTTAGGGTTGGATGAGTAACGAGCATCCATCGACGCACTGCTTGTAATTTGACGATGGGCGCTTTCCATCACCTGATTCCATTCTGCTGTCCTCCCCTCGAGCCCTTGGTAAGCCACATGCATTATATTGTGGGGAAGGCGCACGTATTCTGCCCCCAGAACTGAGGCCTTGATGCGACAATCTGAGAAGTAGCGTTGAATACCATGTGTAAAGGTGCTCTGGAGGCCTTTCACTGATGCTTTGCCGAGTGTGTACGGCAACAGCGTATATCCGGCGGCTAATAATTTCTCCTCCGACATCGTCGGTCTCAACGATGCTGGAACCTCACCGATGGCTATCTTCATATAGGCATTAAGTGATGTTCTCTCAGCGGACTAACTGGTAACGGCTTCCCACACAAGAATTGCGAATTCGGACCCTGTGAAGAATATGCGCGCTCGGAGGATCCGAAACACGAAAAGTTGGAAATGCGGAAAACAGCCAAGGTCGGCAATACAGAAGGAGAACAAGGCGTCAGAGAAATAGTAATACCAATCCCACTTTTTTTTTTGTTTAGCCGTGAGCGGCACTTCAGACGATTTGGAGGGCTTTGTTGGTTTAGTTGCTGCAGACGATTTTGCTGGTGTGGCTGGCTTAGCTTTCTTGGGTGTAGTAGTCTTTGCTGACTTCTTGGACCATTTATGCACTTCCCTGGCAGTTGGGACGGGGTACGGTTCATCATCGTTTGTCAGATCTGCGAGGGTGATGTTGCAGTTCAGATTTAGATTTTGATCTGGTTGGAGGGATTTGAAGCTTGTAAGCTGATATCCGTCTTTGTCATATACCAATACTGTAACTATCGTCTTCTTTGGTGTACCAATGGGGACTCATGATCTGAGATTTTCATTCGTCTTCTGTGTCTAATAACTTGGGCTTCAAGCCGAGACAGTCGAGGAAAACGTCTCCCTTTTCAGACTTGTCGTAATGAATAACAGGACCGATTTGAATATCGGCCGGAAGTCTTGTTTCGTGGTCTGAGAGTTCGTTGTAGTATGCCGGGCGGCTTCGTTGAAGCGCTTCTTCCGAAATGTCTTTCTCTTGGCGCGATACTTTGTCCCAGGTTCCTTTTTCTTCTGCATATCGAGTTGCCATTTTTGGAAGAATTGACAATTCCTTCCTTCTCCGCCTGGATGTACATCTGATCAACCAGTCGAGCGTTTCGTCCAAATGCCTATTGGCGGCGCCATTGCCGGACAAGCTGGCAGACTCATCATCCTTGGGGGGGGGCGGGGGGTCGGGCTTGGTGCCAGTCTTGGAGACATCAGTGGTATTCTGGGAGGGCTCGAGGGTAGCCTTGAACGTGCTAGGGGTACTGCCCAGGATGCTCATGCTAGGTGGGCTTTTGTCCGTGCTCTCGGTTTATGTCTCTGAGCGAAGTGGCCCGAATCAGGGCGCAAGCGGTAAGGGGCTAACACGGGTAGCGAAGTCCTGGATTCTCGCTGCCATAGGGTTGAGTTTGTGTCACACCAAGTGTTCGAGGATGGTACCTCAATTGTGCCTCCGAATCCTTCGAGGTCGTCTGCCTTTGCTTTCTCGTGTATGACCTGATCTCTCCACGTAAGTCGGCGTCGATAATCCGTTGACAACAACGGCGTTGGGCCCCGCAGGGCGCGCCCGAAGCGCATTTCCAACTAAATACAAAAAAAAAAAAGGCAAATAAAATTGATAAAGGAGACCGTAGTTAACGACGCCAGTACAACGCCAGTACGACGACAGAACCCAACCTCATCCGAACCCTTCGAAAAAAGCGAAGCCGCAGACGCCTCGAGGCGTCCGAGGCGTGCGGGGCGTGCGAGGCGTCCGCGGTCAGTACTTGACGTACTCAGCGCGGTAGATGTAGATGTGAGATAGACGCTCCGCTTCGTCTACCTCGCCCGCGGCTACGGTCTGCCCTAAAGCGACGATCACGATCACGTCCTCGAGCGACTCGTCTACCAATGACTGCGGTAAATGGCCAAGCCATCCCTGTCAAAGACAACGAGGATGCGGAAAGCTTACGGGCGTGCACCCACGGGCTCCGCGCTTGTGCATGCGGCAGCGTGAACAGTAGGTCTCCCCCACCGCCGAAGCGACGAGGCGGGCTCTGAAATCGCTATACACATGCGAGCAGGTATGAATGGTGAGACCACTTCCTGGAGTCGCACCAGACGCGCGAGCACGCCCCTCTGGTTGCGCGAAGTGTGCAGCCGAGTTGCGGTTGCATGGGACACCCAGAACAATAACCTCAGAGTTGTCAAATTGTTCTTGGACCGCACTGCCTGTGATACGCGATCCGCTTGAAGTGGTTAATCTCCACTGCTCCATGTTGAGAAAACTCAGAGTTACCTGGTCGATTATCGATGCTTGCGCTTTTTCCTTGCTGCGACGGCTTATCGTCGAGAGACTTGCCATTCTTGACTTCGAGATATCCACAACAAAGCTGCAAAGAAGCAAAACATCAAGGTCTTATAGCAGCACAGTCTAGCCTTCTTTGCCTCGTGTGTCTTCACTGCAAGATGGGTAAGGCATAGTGAAGCCAGTAGACAAGGCAAGGAACGTCCCGCAAAGCACAGCCCAGATCATTCCACCAACGTAGATCGTAGGCCTCGGAAGGGTCATGCAGACCTGACTCCAATTCAAGCCCCAGACCAACACCCAAGGAAGAAAAAGATCAACTCACTGCATGGAACGGTGGTGCATATAGAAACAAAGTGCTTTATATTTCCGTTCGAGTGCTCGTTGAGGATATCTGTCACGAAAAATTCTGCGCTCTTTCGTCTGTGACTGGGGCGCTTTGGCCATCCATCAAGACCACTATGCATATCGGACAAGACAGCTGTGAATAAGTGGCTGGCTATCCATGTTGGAACAAAGGAACCCGAGT
The DNA here is from genome assembly GCF_003184825.1 of Aspergillus fijiensis CBS 313.89. Taxonomy (NCBI): domain Eukaryota; kingdom Fungi; phylum Ascomycota; class Eurotiomycetes; order Eurotiales; family Aspergillaceae; genus Aspergillus; species Aspergillus fijiensis. The sequence continues at coordinate 3,560 of NW_024469031.1, read as the reverse complement.
TAGAAGAAATTAAGGCCGACCGAGCATTGAGAACCAATGAACACAAGGTTCTTCTTTTTCTGTCATTTGATCCGCTGGTCTCCGAGGTTCTGCACAGACACGCTCATTCTCGTATATTCGCTTGCGAGGTCCACAGCCTGCAAGGACTAGCCATGGCGCCCCCGTAATTCACAAAGAACGGCCGCGCACTAGACCACGCGACTGTAGTGGCTATGCCATGTAATCGCCAACTTTTTGACGACCAATTCTGTTGCCGCCAGTTCGGCTAGTTGTATGCCGTGGCATTCCGGTCCACGGTACTGCATGGGCAGATTAAAAGCTGCCATTACCATGATTAGACTGTTATCTGTCGATAGATTACTGTCCATTTGACAGACCGCACTTTCCATTCCGTCCTGCTAAGAACTTCATCTGGGAGGAGGGGAGTTTGTCAGTGAAGCGTCGATGGGGAGTGATGGCGTGGCTCCATGATGAGCGACAGCAGTGAGCTAAGGGATATGATCTTATTCTGCACATACTTCTAGAATCAGGGAAAGGACTTGCAAAGGCCTAGCTCCAACCTTTCCAGGGGCAAAGCAGGAAAAAGAGCCGAAAGACAACCGAAAAGGCTCAGCAGAACGGGCTTCGCTGGATCCGTCTTCGTCGGACCTGGTTCGCAGCAACACGAGTACTGTATTGATTACCAACATCACCAACTTCAATTGTTCATATAAGAGGCTGATTGTTCCTGCCAACCAATTCGATAGTAGTCGACCTTATTGATATATGCTGAGTCATAGGTGTTCAGAAACGGCATAACCGAGAATCCATCCAAGTTCGAGTGGTCTGATTTTGCGCCGCTTGGCCCAATAATCGGATCCCAGGAGAGTTGGATCTGCTATTCTTGCCCGATGATATGGCTTCATTGGTGTACACTGAATCGCCATTGCTTCCAACTTCGAATGGTCTTGCGGCGAGGTTCGGACGGTGGTGGCATACTGCGGGATTGCTTGACCCGGCTGGCTCATCGGTCCCGAGAAACTTGCCCTAATTCGTATGTCCGCCAGATGAGCGCCCCTCTACTATTTTTTAGCTGACTCCATACTTGATCTTGAGCTGTATGCTTCATGCCCGGGAGTTAGGCCAGGCTTTACGCTTCCAAGTTGAAAGTCTTGGCTCTGGCGTCTCATTAGCACCCTCATCGACCTTACTGAGGACTTCGTGCAAACCTTCATCACCTTCATCACGAGTCCTATCGCCTTCCTCAGTAACCCGCTTACAGCGATTTTGCTTTTTTTGAGGCGTGTTTCAGAGTTGGAATTGAGAGATCTATTTCGTTTCGCCGTTGGTGTTTGCCTGCTCTTCTCAGATACCCTCTCATGAATGTCCTTTCTGCTGATATGAGTCATTTGGTTGACGCTGGCACGAGTCTCCTCATCATCACATGTCATTAGTATTGCCAAGATTGCAACAGCGCGTTTGCCCAGTCTCGTTCCAATATTCGGGCTCGGGCTCTGGCGAGCGGAAGTGGACCACGTGGTGCGGTACAAGCAATTAGAAAGAAGACCCTGTCAGCTAGTAACGAAGCCGGTCTCCAGTCGTATCGGTAGAGATTCATTGCTGATTCTGCTCTCTCGACCTTTGCGTGGGCAAGTTGTTAGGCCCGGCTTCTGGAGCTCGTCTGTATCTCTCGGCTGAAATCTCTCGATGTAGTCTTTCTCCATCTCAATCCCCCTCTGCCCCCTCTCTGGGGCAAGGGACAATGACAACGCCCCTACCTCAGGATGTTGCTGTAGCCTAATCGATGGCTTCAGGATGGCTTCAGTCTCTCTCGCACGCCTGTATTCGAGTATTGTTCCATAGGTATTGTACGCGTTTTCGCTTTTGGCGTTTCCTTCCCACAAACTTTGCTTCAAGATTGCGAATATGCCGCTTCTAACATTCACCGCATCGAAGTCCGCCAGGAAACGGAGCTAGGTGATGTCGCATCTTTCCAATTCCAGTCTGTCATTGATAGTAGGACGAGTTCATGCATCGCGCAGCAATAACCGAGGATATTGGAGGTCTCGCTTTCCGTTCGAGAATTCGACCCGGCCACCCCTGATACATGAGTTGGCACAAAGCCACACATAGCTTAAGTCGTGGCTTGAGACAGTCGTGTCGAGGTCAATCTCCTTGTTCCGTTCTTCTTTGTCCTCACAGACCTTCCTGATCTTCTTCCGACTTTGCTCGATTCGTTGACACCGGGGATGAATGAGCACCCGTTCTCCCTTTTTTTCTTTTCAATCGTTTCTATCGAGCTGTACGCATCCTTGTAGCGTGGACTCAAGGCATTTCAAAATGGCAAAGGTTCTTGATTCCACGACATATTATGGCCAGGGCCCATTGCCTCCCTGAGTCTCTGCGCAGCACTCTCCCCGCTCCCATAAATAATCTCCTTTCCCCGCAGGGATTTCGCCTCCTGGTAGTACCAGTGCCCTGTAGTTGCAGAACCACAACCTATGGCCTCCCCGCTTGTTGTTGCAGGGTGTGGGATATTTATCTTGCCGCAAGAACTGACTCTGGGCTCCCTGGGCCAGTCTTTGTGTGCGATAGCCATAGCCAGCGCGTCGAAAGGTGCAGCCATGCCGAGTAAGGGTCTGAGCACTGCAAGGAGATTAGCGACTCCTACTTTCTTGGCATGTGGATCGAAGAATATTCAATCCGGACCCCTGCCAGCAAATGTCAAGCTCCGTGTGTAGTTGGAGAGAAATGGTAGACACATCATATCCCAAGACGTTGAGTGCAGCATGTGCAGGCACCCGATTGGCTTCCGACCCATTACAACAATCGCCAAGTTCGCGTAGAGACACAAGGACATATTGGCATGCCCTTGCGAGCCGCGCCGTAGACGACATCTTCTTTGGTAGTGACACTGTCTGCAACGCTCTCCGTGTTATAGGATAGTGGAGCTTCTTGTGTCTGCGCCGCAGTGTTTGATCATCTGCGTTCAGGCCCTGCTTGAGTTCAGCTTTCGGCTAGACGTGACGGTGCCTTCGTTTGGTGAAATACTCTCCACTGGATGTATTTGGCGGCGGCTGCCGGCCAGCTCGAATCACGAGGATGCCCTCGCCGAGTTGGGCCCGGACAGCCGGCTGCCTGGGGTCCGACCACCGAATGTACGGCACAGATCGCACAATGGGCTCGCGGATCCAGGCCCGCTCGCGACCCGATAGGGGCTGCGAACCTGTCCAGGGTGGGAGGCCGGGCACCACGGCGGGTGTCGCCTCCGAATGACCTGAAAACCAGGCCGCGGGGGGGTAGGAGGGATGGCGCTGCGGCGGCGACGACGACGGTGGGGGTGAGATTCATGATCAAGAGCTGGGAATGAGAAATCGCCGCCTCTCGGCTTGTCTCGCGGCTCAAAATAAGAGAGAATTATTGTGCTAGGGGTTGGGCTGGTGGGCTTCGCCACACCATACATGTCGAGTGGAGGATTGATTTGGAGTTCAGGAGGGTCGGTTCAGGAGGGTCGGTTCAGGAGGGTCGGTTCAGGAGGGTCGGTTCAGGAGGGTCGGTTCAGGAGGGTCGGTTCAGGAGGG